>NW_026943182.1:79900-276785 GCF_024139115.2 Armigeres subalbatus
CAGAACAGGCTTACTTTCTCTTGTAGTGGGGCTTTCGAGATTCTTGAGAGGACTCCAGGCTTTTTAAAAAAGACTTCTTACACTCTTGAAGAAGGCTCAAGCCTCTTGAAAGGAGGCAAATGAACCATTTGTAATGGGCCTCTAAGGCTCTTGAAGAAGGCTTATGATTCTCTTGAAAGGATCTTGAAAGGAGACTTCTGGAGCCTAATGCATCCAGACCTCTTGAAGAAGGCTCTTTATATTTTTCAAAGTGGGCTTGTAGCCTTTTGAAAGGAGTCTTTTATCCTCTTGAAGAGGCTTCTAGAATCTTGAATGGGCTTCTAAACCTTTTAAGAAAAGGCGTCGAGTCCTTAAATAAGACTCCGAGCGCCTTGAAATGAGTTCCTGAGGCTTTATGAAAGAGGCTTCTGCTCTTGATAGAATTGTCGAAGGATGTCTCTTAGGCTCGAAGGAGGCTTTCGAGCCTCTTGACAGGAGGTTTCGAGTCTTTTGAAAGCAGGCTTTTGGGCCTGTTGAAGAGGCGTTCGAGCGTCTTGAAAGGATGCTTTCAGCCTCTTGGAAAAGTCTTTGAACCATTCGAGCCATTAAATGACCCCCGTTCAGATTCTAGATTTTGGTTCGGATGCTTATACATTTCTTTTCCCGATCAAATAGATTACATTGAAGATTTGCAAAATTTGATCTATCGTCGTTTTGTTTTTTTACCTTTTGTCCTACAGCTCTTCAATCTCTGTGCTGGTTGTGTGGCAAAATTAACTGAACTTTGAATGACTGATCGCTATACATATTATGTACAACACAAAAGATTAGAACCAAAAGTTTTTTTTTGGTGGTTACAATGGCACTGTCCCTTGCTTTAATCTACACTGTACCCGCCATATTGGCTTTTACGAGCCTCCGTTTTTATCATCACACAGACGTTCCTAAGCGATGTTGCTCATGTGGTCACTGTTATGGGCCGTGTTGATGAACAAGGATTTAATAACAGCCACCCCATCATTATAAGCTCTTAGTATTGGCAAACTACCATCACTAATATCAACATCACTCTTTCTTCTTCTACATTTACAAAACTATAAAGTTTTTCTGCCACTACGAATAATTTCACTCAGTATAAGCAATGAAATCCATATAATATTCACCTACTATCATTACGTTAATGTTAACATAGTCATCATGATCACCGAAAATTATTGCGGTCACTATCACTATCGTTTTCTTCACATTCACAACTTCACTATCTTCCCTTAAGCGAAACCAGCCTCAGAAACGAGTCACCGAAAATAACCAAACCGTCAAAACCAAATTACTAAATCTCGGAACCATATTTGTTCATAATTCGTTCAACTTTCCAAATTCACGTCACGATTTCTACTGTTTACACTAGGGCCTTGTAACATTTTTCGGCTATCTTGATGAGCTTTCTTTTGTCGATAATTTGAATAACATTTATTCAGGCCGTGTCTTACGATTTTGTTGAACATATATTGCAGTCGTGTGTTTAATGATGAGTCGATTCACTTAATTCACTTCACCATGACTGAACACCCTACATCAATTTTACATCAACTATATTTTGCACTTCTCAGTAACCATCCTAAACACTTCAGCATAATTTTCCACCTATTTCCTAAATCAATTGGTTATTGTTTTGATATAATATACACTCTAAAGAAACATATATACGTTTTCACAAATGTGCATATATAAGCAAAATAGGTTATCATTTACAAGTAAACACATATGATATACATTTACGCAATGGTAAAAATATGATAATTTTATAATTTATTTGCACTTCCATGTATGTATTCTTTCTATCTACTTACCACTTAAGCTTTAATAAGTGTTTACCAATTCAGATTCTTCCGATTCTGACGATATTAGTGGATCATGCTGCATTTGGTGTTGGCTCGAGTCTTCTTAATTTCGAAGCTCCATCATAATTTATTATAGTTGAGATCGGGTTAGATAGTGAGAAAATAATGAAAAGAATGGATATTAGTAAATGTTATTTTTATTATGAGGTTCTTTTAAATGGGATTCTCAAATTAGTGTAGTGTTATATTTAATATCAGTCGGATTTAATTAAGTAGCTTGTTTTCTAATTTCATTAGAGATTTATATAATAAGTGATTAATTTGGTTACAGCATAGCTGGCCTTTCGACGATAATATCGATTTATTGAATAATTTTTCCTCAATGTGGTCCACGTTGTCTTGTAACTGATCTAGAAATAATGAGCACTCCATTTTATAACTTATTTTAAATAAACGTTGACTACGATAAAATTGAGAAGTCTCTTCTAAAGTAACTCTCTAGTGGGATGCTAGACTTGGATCAGCTAAATAGTATCTTCAAAACTATGTCGCATAGGACATTAAGCTACGAGCCAATGTTGAATACATTCAAATGAATTATAGATTGTTGAGAAAAGAGTGTCTGTATCGATCATCTATATTGACATTATTCAGTTACAACACAATAGGAGGCTAAGCACAATTGACTGACTATTAAAGGCTCTTTATTCAATAAATTCAGTCGAATTATACCACACCTCCTTAGCTTCTATCCGCGACATGTAGCACGCACCCTGTCGGTCATTGAGGAAACCGAATAGGAGTATGAACTTACAATTCAATTCCATAATCTACACCACTTTCTTCATGTGTATTCAAATGATTCCAACCCCAGTTCGTAGACTCCTACGAGCACAGATAACAATTCTCCTAGAATATATCAATATTTGTGAGAATTATAATCAAAAGCCAGGGTAAAAGATTAGACCAAAAGTTAAACAAATATCAATACTTTATCAATAATTTTTATTGGAATTATTATACATACATATTACGCATTTTGTGCGAGGTACCCTGCTTCGGAAGATAGATTTATTTTTATTTTTTCAAAATTCATTTCACCGGTAATTCTATGGAGATTCCATCAAAAATACCTTGAGGAATATTATTAGAATTTCATTCAGGAATTCTTTTAGTGTTAGTTAAAAATGGAATTTAAAATTCCAGAAATTTCTTGAGAATATCATCAGCAAATCTTTCAGAACTTCTATAGGGAATCCATTAGGAATTGACTGGACATTCTCATTTTTCAACAACGCTTTTAGAAATTTCTATGGAAATTCCTCCGGAATTTTCTTCAAATTCTTTCATTTCTGAGAAAATTCCATCAGAATTTTTCGGTAATACCAGTGGAAAATCTAACGATATTTTTTAATTCCTTTGGGAAATAATTTGGAATTTCTTGAAATCCCCTCGGAAATCCATCTAGAAATCTTTGACTAGTTCGTTGAAAATTCCATCGAATTTTTTCAAACGTTCCATTGAAATGTCTTCAACAAAATATCGGATAGAATTCAGATATTTTATGGTTTACTAAAGAAAGAAAATATAAAAGAAATTTCCTATGAAAATCCTACATTTTCAGAAACTCTCTAGAATTACTTGAAATTTCGCCAAGATTGATCAAAATTGGCGGGATATCAGATTGATTGGTTGGCGTGGTTGGCGAAGTGCAGCCATGGACCGAGCTGAATGGAGAAGTCTTTTATTACAGAGCCACTCCGGCCTTAGTCTGATGATAATAAATAAATAGCTAATTTAAAACATTTCACCCGTAAATGCTTAAATGAGGTTTGCAACAAACAACGTATTGATGTTGCAGCGGTTGAATTACCCTAGTAAAGGCGCAACAAGTCAAATTTGCTGAAATTTCGAATGGTATACGAATGATACGTCAACTATGAAATCATGGGCAGTGAAGGACCCCACGCATGTGCCATGATCAAAGCATATTCACGTCCTGAAAATTGAACGATTTTTTTCTTGTGTCTGGGTCTGGCAGGGCAAGATGGGTCAGGGCAAGATTGGTAAGTAGCTTTTTGAGGCTGAATTAACTCTTTATTGTATTTCATAATTTTGCAGAAGAAGAATGCATTTCTACAGCTGGTCACATGGTTTCATCACAAATTTTCAAATTTATCGCTAAAAAATAAATATTTTTACAGCTATGTTCGTTAAGCGAAACATTAGCAATAAAACGTGTTATCTTATTGTTACATATATGAGAATCAAACAAAATTTGTATTTCACAGGCAATATTACTCCTTGTGATGACTAGAGTACATGTATTCACCCAAATTTGTATTTTTTTCATAATTATTCGTTTTATGTTATAAGTTGTTGGTCAGGGCAAGATGGGTCACCATCACGGGGCAGCATGAACCACTTTGACAGACTATTTTTTGTTTACTTTTCGATTTTGAGGTTAGCTTCTTGGCGTGGTCGGTGTACAGGAAAAAACCTTAGTTTCCAGTGACATGGTCCGCAAATGCGAAAGTCTTGCGCGGTTCGTGGACGGCGCAAGACTTGGAAACACATTGAAGAAAGTGGAAAACGGTGTCGTAACTGTGAGAGAAGCGTCGGTGTCTTACAACATTCCGCGTGAAACACTGCGGCGCCAGAGAAATCAAGTAGAATTGTGTTCCATACCGAAAAATCTCCTAAGACGAATTAAGTACTGTCCTTTAATTCCACCAGTTAATTTTCGTTATCTTTGCAGATACGTATTTCGACCACAACTTGTGGTCGTCTTCAGTCGAGTACCCGTTTGGCAATGCCGTTTGTCATAATGCCGTTAGGCATAAGGTCGTTTGGCATAATGGCCATTTGGCATAATGGCCGTGGCATAATGGCCATTTGGCATATATGCGGTGTCAAATTGAAAGCCATTTGGCATAATGGCCATTTGGATCAAGGAGCCTTGGCATAACGACCATTTGGCATAATTTGTATGTGGTGTCAAAATGAGGGCGTTTGATAAAGGCCATTGCATAATTCATATACGGTTCCAAATTAATTGCCGTTTGCAACAATTCATATGCAATAAGAAGGGTAAATTACAGAAAAAGTGAATGAAAGTTTTTCTATCAAGGCTTTCAAGAAATGGTCAGTTCATAAATTCCATTAAATAAACAAAGAACTGCTCGCGTTTCAAAAGAAGGTAAATTATAGGAAATGAAAATGATAAGGTGTTGAAGTGAATAATCTTCAGCGGATATACAGTAAATTCCTCAAGAGACGATTTTCTGACTCAGTGAGTCATGGAAGCAAGTTACCATATTATAAAATATGTTATGGATTACTGCGATGGTCCCTTAAAACCTGGTTACTGTAATTCATCTTGATCAGATTTGGTCACAAACAAGTTGCTGCAACCATTTTGCCACTTTTGTTGCTCAGGAAGCTTTTCAAGTTTATATTCCACTTCTCGATATTTCCATGAGCCGATGTCCTTTATTATCGACTCATGGAGGTTTTCATCTCAACCATTTTATGATGTACCGTTTCGTGATGCACGTGTTTGCTGTTATAAGGCAAAATGTTTATTTCCTTCTATAACTGCTCGCATTTGCCAGTATAAGGCCAAATATTTATTTCGCCTTCTTTGAATACTCGAATTTGCTCGGTATTGGTAGCAAAACGATTCACTGCAAAATAATTCTAACTGCGAGATACAAAACGCAGAATGAAATATTGCGCAATGTTATGATCGCGATGTGGTTTATCAAGAAATGGATTACCGCGAAATGTTGTATACCGCAAATTGTCGTATAATTTTTAGAGCTTTAAAGTCTACTTAGCATCTTCGTTCCTCCGATGATGCTAAGGTAATCTGCATAATTTGGAACATTATGTAAATTATGCCAAATGGCTATTATAAAACGGCCCTCAATTTGACGCACCAAATTATGCCAAATGGCTATTATGCAAACGCCCTTATGCCAAATGACCATTTTGCCAAACGGCCCTCAATTTGACACCGCATACAAATTATGCCAATGGCCATTATGCCGAACGCCATTATGCCAAATGACCTGCCAAACGGCGTTATGAAACGGCATTATGCCATGGCATTATCCCAAACAGGTACGGTTTGATGTCTTATACTAGCTCGAGTCAAGTACAAGACACTGAAGGCTCACCTGTTATGGTCGAAATACGTATCTGCAAAGATAACGAAATTAATGGTGGAATTAAATGGACAGTACTAATTCGTCTTAGACGGTTTAATACTTCCACTAAACAGCTTAATATATTTTTCCGAAAATCTCGGTCGTTTGGCACTGTTTTCCCCGGAACTGGAAGATGAACTTCTGGACATATTATTTTGATGGAGAGACGATTCTTTGACATGAAGTCATATGACGTGAGGCACCTAGCCTACCAGCTTGCGATCAAAACAATTTGCCAAACAACTTCAGGAGACGGAGCTTGCGGGAGTAGATTGGCTAAATGGATTTATGAGGCGTCATCCTGAGTTGTCCCTGCGTACACCAGAAAACGTCGATCGCGAGCTAGTGTTTTCAACGGTGAGCAATTCTTCAAAATGCTGGAGGAGATAATTGGTGAAACTTTTTCCCTCATCGAATTTACAACATGGACGAAACGCAACAACAACCGTAAGTTGTTATAAAAATCAAAATAGTTAATCTCACAGAAGTTATTTTTAAGGTTCCATCACGAGCGACGAAGATTCTTGCTAAAGAGAAAAAGAAGCAAGTCGGCACTTACGTCGGCGAAGAGGATTCTCATCACTGTCTGTTATGCATGTCTGCGACCGGACATTATGTCCCCGATGATATCTATCCGTGTTCGTATGAAGGACGACTTGAAACAGACTCCACCGGAACATTGTTTCGTGCTCACCCTAGTGGCTGGATGCAAGCAGATCTTTTGTGGACTGGTTCAGCACTTCATCCAGCATACCAAACCTACAAAGGAAGACCCGTGCTACTAATTCTCGATGGACACGCGTCGCATACTAAGAATTGGAATTAATCGAATTGGCACGTGACACTTTGTCACAGTTGTTTCACCTACCGCCGCATTGACGACGCCTTCAGCCTCTTGATGTGGCATTCATGGCTCCTTTGAAGAGCTACTATAACAAATGCCGATAATTTTCTTCGAGTAACACATGGACAGCCCGTTCGCCAGGTGAATGTTGCGGCTCTTTTTGGATGTATACGGAAGGCGATTGATGGCTACTGCTGAGAATAGATTCGCCGAACCGGCATATATCCGCTCGATGTCAAAGTTTTCAGGATGAAGACTTCCATCGGAAACATCAGCATTCCTCTAAGTACGCCGATAAACTTAGTGCATCGAAAAGCAGCGACAAATTCGGAAGATCCACCAAGGAAATTGGAGAATATGAATCTTAGTGGATCTGAAGGACAGCTAATTGCATCACAAATATATCAGGATGAGACTTAGTTGTGAATTCATTGGGTTTGATGAAGATACACATGAACCGATGTTTATAAAGCAACTCCGAAAACCGACCTGCGGGAAAAAATTGTGCTCGAAGAAAGCATTCAGTCTGTGAACCGAGTGTGATTTTCAGATGATATCATGCCTCTCCCAGCAAACTTCGATCGATTTCAAAACGAAAAAGCCAGCAGTTCTTACTAGCGACGATTTCGTGAGCGCTCTTCGATTGAAAAGTTGAAGAAGGAGGATACTTCGTGGCCATTCCTCCGTTGGCGGATCCAAATGGTCGTAGGTAGAGGCCTGAGGTCTCTGTCGTAAGCATCCAGCAACTATGAGGCCCAGAGTGAAGAAAGATCGGATGAAAACCTGCCTCCTTCGGCTAGCTCAACTATCTGCAAGCGGAAGACACCCAAACAACTAGAGCGGTCGATCTACAAAAGTTCAGCGTAAATAATTCAACTGCAATTTAGAAAACAAGTTTGTTGATTTGATTTTGTTGAACAAAAGTGTAGAGGAAGTAAGCGTAATTAAGTAAGGGTAAAAGTAAAGAGAAGGAGTAATTCAACTACAATTTAGAAAAAAAGTTGATTTGATTTTGTTGAAGAAAAATGTACCGTAAGTACCCTTATTTCGCGCACTTAAGATCTGACAAAGTAAAACGTTCATTGAAAAACATGTAGTGACCATTTGGAACATTTGCTCTGCATCCGTAGTAGAGGATTCTCGTTATCGAAAAATGTTACTAACTTTGCTGCTATTTAAAAAAATGCGGTATGAATTTGAGACCGTTGTATGCTCCTTATTTCGCGCATGAAAATAGGATAGTTCCTAATTTCGCGCAAAAGTGTTCTAACTTCATGTTTGGAATGGAATATCGTTATTGGTTTGATGAAATATAATCAATTGACCAATGAAGCGCATCCATTGTTCAAAATATACAGATAACATCAGACAGCCGTCAGCGACCCATTCTTTAGTTGAAATGGTATGCCCCTATTTTCGACCCTCTGGAGCTTTGCTAGATTTTACTTCATGAATTTTAGTTGACTAATTATAATTCCCAATATATCGTTTTCTTCTAAATATAAATCGATTTTAGGAAATAAGACATTGTATCACAATGTGCATTAAAAGAATTAATTTTCAGACATCTTGTATGAAAGTCTTCCAATTCTCTATGAACAATCTTCGAATATGTGTTTCATATAAGACTACTTCAATATATATATTATCGAAAAGCTGCTGTAGTTTATCCGACTTAAGTTTAGCATCATTTTACACTCGGATTTGATGCTATTGCAAGCACTAATCTATAAGATCTTTCAAGTCAACATTAGTCGATGTCGGTGGTTATCCGCCTGAAAATTATAGATAAAAAGCGTATGCTAATGACCTCCTCAGGTTCTATTCAATTAAAACTTCCTGTATTAATTCTTTTGTTTCTGTAAGTTGCATGAAACTACAGCAACAATAAACGAAATTGGCACTCTAATTACATCTTGCCTAATTTCTTTGCGCAAAAATCTAAATAAACACAAAATACATACAGTTCTTTTCAATGAAGATGATATTAAACAGACTATAATGGATTCAAATTTTTTAAAAGAGTGGCAGTTTTGTTCAAAAATCATTTGTTTACTTGGTTCATGTTCTTTCTCTGTAGCTAAATACAAATATGGCAGTCGATGGGAGACATTGATTAATTTATTTGGTACTAAACCAAGTTTGTTTTCAAGTTCTTTCGTGAAAACATTACAACAACAATGATATTTTGTAATCCTCCAGATTTTCAATTCAACAAAAAAAAAGTCAAATTTTAAATTTTGTCAAATATGCAGCTATTTACACAGTTCAGTTCATCATAAATAACTATTTCACTACTATATATTTACACGGTACCAGTGATGTGCCTAATTTTATTTTCTTTATATAAAATCATTTATTTTTTTCAATTTTTAAAGATCAAAATTGACATCTGGAGAGATTTAAATTGTTAATAGATGTTTTCTGAATATTATTAAATAAAACTTTATTCGTATTTCAGTGTAAAAGGTAACCACTAGATTCGATTTTCCAAATTTAGTTTTTTACTTTCGGTAATTTTTGTCAATATTTTCCGGTTTAATTTAACTTGAAAAAAATCAGATATGTTTTTATACTTTAACATTTTTTCTGACCAAACGGAGGTCAGTTTTGAATGAAGTGTTAATGAATTATTGGCGGTAGCTGATATTCTACATCTTCATCACGCGCTATCTTATATGCAAATGGCACATGAGTTAACCGCAGAAATTTGTATGGCGAAAGACATCTAACGAGTTTCTCAAAATTAAGTAACTTTTCACTTGAAAAACTATTTGGTACCGGTTATGTAGGAAGGTGTGACTTCTACGCCTATCGAATATCTTTTCGATGAAGGTGTAATTTTGGAATCGAACTTGTGCCATTCGCCATACTGATTCAGAAGTTAACTCCTATTATCGCTGTAAGCACGCTCAAAACAGGCGATTCATTTGATAACGAACCTTTGAAATAGATACATTAAATTACCAACAACATGTTATGCGAAATTGTTTTATCAAAGGCACACTGAAATGTGCGCTTCGTTGCCATGCAGTTAGTAATTAGGCATTTCATCAATGTGAATTTTAATTCTACAATGGCATAGTACAATGATTTAATTCTTTTCTTTAGTTACCAAAACATTCGTATTTTTCTTCTTGGATCAACTTTCGTTAGTTTCTGACAGTGCCAATGGAAATTGTATGCCAGTCTAGTGTGTTCTTCCTTCTAAAAGCATAATGTTCACAGAAAGCAATAAAGTTATAGTTATAGTATAGCCGACATCTTTTTAATGTCAGCTCTCAGTTTGATTCTAAGCAGTCTATTTCAAAATACCTTCCTGCCTGGGTAACTGATGGAGCTTTTTAAATTATCAATATGTGAGTAGCACAATTCTTTCTTATAAAGTAAATTAAATTCAATTACAATTTTAAACTTAGAACTTTGCAATTAAATAAGTAAAGCATTGTATATTATAACCTCATTATATTGATTGGCATCACTTTTCAAAATCTACAAATTATCAAACAACTAATTTGAACACAGATTTAACGGAAGACAATCATCGTTTCCAGACAAAATAATTATTAAAGATTTAAACACATTTAGGCAATCAAAACATATGTATTCGATTCGTAATTAATTCAACTCTACTATTTTTTAAATTATAGAATTAATGTCTAGAAAGTAAATCTTGTTTTGCCTTTCTCGTATACTAAGTATACTAAAGGCTAATTTCACTCCAAACAAACTTTTGATGAAGGCTCGAGAGACCCATAGTGTTATATACCAATCGACTCACTGACGAACTGAGGTGATGTCTGTATGTGTATATGTAATTCTGTGTATGTGTGTGTGTGTACAAATTTTGTAGACACACTTTTGAACAACATTACCGATTCTCGCAACAAGTGTGTATGTGTACAAATTTTGTAGACACACTTTTGAACTTAACGTCATTACTCGCAACAAGTTGCATTCGACGAGATCGGTCCCGTGTTGCTATTGAAAATTGGCCTGATCGGACATTGCATTTCGAATTATTGAAAATCATTGTTTTTCCCAAGGTCCCCTGAAAAAAATCAAAATCGAAAAAAAATTTTTTGGAAATGCATAATATGTAATCAAAACATGCAAAATGATAGAAAATATACGATCTATCCCCCTAAAGTGCTTTTTGACCTTTCCTATGTGATTTTTCAATACAATTTATGATGCACGATAAAGGCATCATCACCGCTGGTGGATCAATCTGGGTTTTTATTGAAAACTTTGAACGTCCCATTCAATATTAGTATATTGAAATGTTCTTAGCTTTGGAACTTATTTATTATTTCGTGTACAAATCAGAAAACCATCTTAGAGTAGCTTTTCACCGTCATAACCTTCTCTAATATTAGGTTAGTTGTGGAAAAATAGTAAACTAAAGATATTTTACCCTTTAGAATAGTACAGACATATTCAGTAGTATTAAATAATTACTTTTTCAATGATTTGTAAATTTTCAAATATAATTAAACTACTCTGGACATGCCTTATAACAAAATATTTATGATATATGGCCAGGGCTCTACCAAATCACCAAGCAAAAAATTACTCATATTTGCCCAAGTTTTGTTATCAGATTTAATTGATCACAAATCTTATAGTCCAATACTGAGGATATCCTCAACACCATAACTGAAGTTATCCTACAACAAATATACGCATGAATTGATTTGAAATAATTTCCGGTTTCCTTTCACGTACAAAATATCACAAATCAGTCAAAAACTTACTCGAAATTGGAATAAAATGATCTAGAGACAATTGGATCTGGAAAAAAACTACTTATTTTTTATGATTGTATGTCATACCGAAACCCATTGCCAAAGTGATTCCCCAGAAATTAATTCCACTGAATGCACTACTCCCCAGAAAACCATTCCCCAGAATGCCCTATCCCCAAAGACATTTCCCAGAATGCCTCCATCCCCGAAAGACATTCCCAGATGTCCTAATCCCCAGAGCAATACGTAACTTCTATTTATGAGGCGTTGCTTATTAATCGTTTGCTGTGCCACAAAGTATAGGACATCTTGCGTTAGGTACAATCATGTGTTGGAGCTTCAACAAAAGAAGAACAGACATGATAGGAAGCGGTTTTACTCAATGAATTTTACTAAGATTGCGACTTTTATATCTACGGAGGTTACTTTTATGAAGTTAAAGATCATTGGATGAGGGGACAATCTTTGATGGCTATATTAGATGCCGTTGAAGGATAAACAATGGATTCTCTTATCATTAATTATTATTGAGCGATTTTGGATTATGGAATCCGTTTAGTGTAATGCCTTCACATGATTAAATTTACAAACAGAAATTGTTATCAAAAGTGTGTTTCAAAACAATTTTTTTAAATCAGAATATATTTAAGTTCAGAAGGGGGATAAAATCAGCGTTCAAACATAATAATATGGAATAAATGCATTTCTTTTTCTGCTTTACAGTGCATAGCTTCTGTCTCAGAAAATATTTATTTTCATAAACATTTGTATACTTCTGATGACCATCACACTACACCGCACCTGAAAGAATTGATGGCACTTGATTATTTTCTAATAAAGTACAAAAAGTTGTACAACTCACAACCTAAGACCATTGCATATATATATACAGAGAAATAAGCACAAAACTTTTAACAGAAAAAAAAATCCACCATCCCATAACCTCCGTTCCAACTGAAGCCGATATGGGACGATTGAATGAACATAAAATCACAAATATATACTGCAAACATGGTGGCAAAATCTATATCCGGTCATATATACCTCCACTATAATATCTTTGTTCAGCCGGAGGGGAAACGTTTTTGGTTTGGTCCTGGCTTTTTCGTTGTCATCCTGGTGTGTTTGCACTTCCATTGTGTATCTTCAAACGTACGTACGCGTCCGGTGAGACAAAAACTTGTATTACTCCATTGTGGAGTACATACGCCTAAGTGTTGGAAAATCCATAAAAAAAGAGCTAAAGTGGGCACAATGCGGCGGCAATTTTATGTATTCAAATCGGATTATTTTCATTCGTGGCAGTATGCTTTTCAATAGAAGTAATGGAAGGAAATACGAAGCTTAGACACACGTAACAGATTTTGTTTTTCTACTGATAAAATGCTTAGAATCTAATCAATTTGAAAAGGAAAAATGTGCCTAACTAGGTTGCTCATATTTTTAATATTCTAAATAGGTATGTAATAATTTTCTGTGGAATATTGTTCATTTGCAGTTCGACTTTATTTGAGCCTACATGCACACAAAAAAAAGTTCTCAATTTTATTTTCAATTTGAATCGTTTTCATGGTTTTGGAACTTTGAGTTTTTTCCCAATACTGTTCTTGTGGAAATTTGAGTTTTTCTAGACACTGCCAATTTTAAAAAATCAAGTTTTTTTCAGTGAAAATACAAGCAAATTTTTTTAGCAATATAGAAAAACTAGCTGACCCGGCGAACTTTGTCAGGCCAAAAATTGATCAATATTCGATCTGCTGAAACACCTTTCTGTAAATGTTTCAATTTTAAGTGAAGCCAGTAGGTTAAATAAAATTCTTGCGAGATCCAAGGATTTCCAATTTGGCGAAATTCGCAAGCCAAATGGCGACTACACTTTTTTGTTTATTTGTTATTTTTTTCATTTTTGGTTCAAAACCAAACAGACTAAAGCATCTCAATCATATTTTTCAAGATAAGTTTACTAACATTAAAATCAAACATATCACATACATCGTTAAGCAATCTACAACATCTGTCAAGAGGTTTGTTGTAACCGTAAGCAGTGCGGTGTACCGGGGTCCAAAGCAACTGGGGATTACGTAATCGGGAGCTAGGTGCGTGGAAATTGATTTCCCGGAGCACGCTTCTACAGTCAATGATGTCACGGATCATGTCAAACATAAAAAGTCATTGTAAATAAGTTCGCGGTTTCGAGAGTGTTTGCTAACCAATGATCGTACATCTGCGCTCATACGGAGGAAGGTTATCGGGATTGGTCCATGACAGCCGTCGTAATGCGAAACAGACGAAACGTTTCTGGATGCTTTCTATGCGTGATGCATGAATCGCATGGTAAGGAGCCCATGTTTGAACTTCGTACTCAAGAATGCTTCGGACCAATGAGCAGTATAGTGTTTTCAAAGCATAAACATCATCGAATTCTTTTGTCATAGGACGAGTTTGTACAATCCCATTTAATTCCACCACTTAATTGTACCTTGACAGATACGTATTTCGACCTCAACTGTAAGGTCGTCTTCAGTGTCTCGTACTTGACTCGACTAAAAAGCTCAAAATAATTTTCTTAATCATCGAATTGTGCAGAGTTGCGGCGCAGGAAGCCAAGCATAGTGTTGGCTTTAGAGAATGTTTTGGAGATATGCTAGTTGAACCGAAGCTTACTGTCCAAGGCAATGCCAAGATCCTTTATGGAGTTGAATCTCATAAGCGCTAACACCGAATAGTCAAATCTGATTGGTGAGTAAATACGGGAAAAGGTTATGATTCTGCATTTGGTGGCATTGACTTGCATTCCGTTTATCTGACACCACAATGATAAGCTCACAATGTCGGCTATGAGTGCACAGCCATCTAAAGCAGGGGCCTGTAATGACCGACTAGCCCCGTGGCTACACCTTCTCAGGGTCGGCGAAACTTGCTTCGGGCTACTCACCTCACCAATCAAGTGGAAACTGTAGATTCGATGATGTCACAGTGCAGAAAAATATCAGGGACACACCATAGACCAAATATAGAGATACAGAATAACAAATCATTTAGCTTAACATATATATATTTTTAGTTTTTATTTAACAATTTTTGGTTTTAAACGTACTTTAGAACATGCTAGCGATCGATGCGGCCGTTACAGGAACCGTTGGGGCCCTTACGTTTAGGTGTATAGAAATGGGTCAGAATGTACATACATTATCTCACGTGTTCTTTTTTTCCATGGGAGGGGGTGCGTCTTCGTACCGGGAGAGGTCTATCTTCCTCTCTCTCCCGTTCATTATCAGTGTCTGCGTGTCGATGTCTGTTGAGTCGTCAAGGTTCTGCGAAGCAAGGGACACAAAGGACGGGAGGGGGCCTATCTTTCTCACTCTCCCGATCCTTACCAGCGCCTGCGGGTCGATGTCGGTTGAGTCGTCAAGGTTCCGCGACTGGAACGAGAACTTTCGGGAACTTCTTATAGGGTGGCTTGTGGAAATTCGTTTCGTGACCCTCGCTGTTTGGTCACGAGTTTCAAGATGGCGTCCGTTGTGGTGGCGCTCAACGAATGGCCCTTCTACTCCGATGGCTCCATTTTGGGAGGAAGTTAAAGGCAGCCGCCCCTAGTACCCGCTGACGGAAAGAGAACCCATCGGATTGGATCCAAAAGCGTGGGCGAACCCTCCGTACCTTTGTGGACCAGATCCTCAATATCGTTGGTTCTTCTAATCCGCCTCGTGTGGTCCAACGGAATAACTATTAGGGCTCATTAACCACTGGTACGGAAATAGATTTTCGATGTTCCTTCGACGGCTTGAAACTTTTACGGTCACTCGTCACTGAGATTGTCCCGACCACTTCTTTTCCCAAATTTGGCCCTATGCTCGTCAAGCAGTGGTATTGGCTAAGGGAATTCCGAATAACGAGCTCGGAGCACCAACACCCTCTATCCCTTACCACGAACCGACGCTAACTAACTCCCTGGCTTTTTTTCTCCGTTCTCTATTGCGATTCTTTTCTAAAATTAGCATACTGGCTCACCAGTTACGCGCCGGGTCCCATGCGCCGAGTTGTGCGCCATGCAAAAAGTAAATAAACCCAAATAAATGTCAAACAGATGTGAGCTTTCGGTAAGCTTTTACACATTCGCTCCTAAGGTATGCAGCATATTGTCGTCCCTTTACGAAAAGATATTTTTTTGTGAAATTGTTCGAGGTTTAGTAGTTTTTTGCTTTCTTTCGCCTGTGTTGCGTTCGGGATATTGTTTAAGTGGATATTAGTAGCACTTAGTAGTGCAATTGTGTTTAATTTGTGATGTAATATTCTACACTTAAATTGAGCAAGTACCATGATATGACAAAATACCTTAGCGGCGCACAACTAAGCGAGGCAGAGGTGTATGAGCAAAATGCTATAATATCTCGAGAATCACAATACTTTCCGTCTTTTTCGCTTTCTACCGTGTCCCGCCCTTCGGCTAGAAGGGTCGTGCCGCATGTATGAGGTGATCCCATCGAGATAGGTGCTCTTTATAGTATACCCCGGTGGAGGGGTCTTTTTATAGTATGTACATTTTTCAATTTAACAGTTTTATCAAATTTTGTGTCTAACTAAGTTTTATTTAGCAAAATTCCTACCTTATGGACCGTACACACGGTCAAGCAGTTTGACCAACATTGACTCCACCTCTCGTTTATTCAAACATCCATCAAGTTTTACCAACAGCGGCACGAAAAATCAATTTATTCGATCAACAATATCACACATGAACGACCAAAGCGCCAACTTGAGCACCAACCATCAAAAAATAAATGGGGGTTTGTGCAACTTCACTACAAATGCTCAAACATGTTTTGCAAACCTTGACTCCACCCCCGACAACTCAAACCAAAATCAAACCGTTTTAATTTTTTCCAACCGAGCCGCCATCTGTCAAATGGTTGTTCGAACAACTTCACACACGTTCAAACAAAGCAGCAACCGAAGCGTTTTCTGGGGGGCGGATTCAATGTTCGGCAAACTGCTTGACTGGTGTGTACGTTGCATTAGTGCCTTTAAGTAATGTTTGGTCCTTATTTAGGATTATCTCCACATTGTGACGACTATTGCGCGGTAACAGGCCTCATTGCGCATCTCCTTTAGAAGGCTCTTTCGTATGGCAGTTTGCATGGTTTGCTCGTATCGAGTCGAGATGCGCAATGCCACCCCTGACTTAACTACTCGGCAAATTTTCAGGCCATCCGCAAAAAGAAGATTGCACGAGTGTAGCTGATCACAAACGTCGTTGATAAATAGTGCAAAAATTGTGGAACGCCAGACGGCATCTAGAATTCATCGGAAGTGGCGTCACGAATCTTAACGAAGGCTTTTCTTGAAGTCAAGTACCTTCAAGTCAAATGCCTTCGAAAAATCAATGTACACGGCATCTACTTGTTGCCGCTTCACGATGATCCAATAACACTATTGGTGAAGCTCATCAAGTTAGAGATCGTCGAGCATTTTTGCTGGAATTCTGATATAATGGATTCAACGGCGGGTAAAGCTTATCATGCAATAGTGTTTCGAGTACTTTGATCAAACAGTTCAGGATCGAAATGGGTCAATAATTTTCCACGCTAATATGTATGTTGCCGGATTTGAAGATCGGTGTAATTGATGCGAGCTTCCAGGCTGCACAGTTCTTTATGAACGACGGAGAAATCTGATCTGGACCAGGTCCCTTCGAAACGTCAACCGAATTAAGAGCATTAAAAACAGTGTCGAAACTATAGTTGAGCTGCGGTAGATGGATGTTGAAGCAGTAATTCATCTAAATACTGTTGTGGGGGTGAATGGTAATCAGACTCAAACACACTGCGGAAGAACTCAGCAAAGAGATTTGCAGAAGTGTTATCGGCGGAAGAATTATGATTGCCATAGAAGACGAGTATTCACAAAAGACCAAAACGATGAAGGGAGTTCTTTGAAGCTCCGTTGCATTTGCTCAATGTATTCACGGAATCGAACTTCATGCACGCTGTTATACTCAGCTTCCGCGAGTTGAACAGCATACTTATTTTCAGTTGTCTTGGAACGGAAATATCGTTTACGGGCCTTGCGTAGACGGATCCGAAGTTTGCGCAGCTGCGAGTTCCACCAAGGCTGTTGGAATTTTGTAGACATTTTTCGGGTTTTCAGCGGGACATTGTCACGGATTATTTGGTAAACATTGTCATAAAAAACAGTCACAGCATCATCCACCGTTTCGAGGTTTGACTTGACAAACACGTCCAGTCCAATGCAGCTAATCTAGCGTTGATTGCATCATAGTCATATCGAGCGAAGTTATATTCGTTTCGTGCAGCTGACCCCTGCGACTGTAGGGGTTACAAGTCTTCAGAGGAACATTCGAGCGTCTAAACAAATAACTTGGGGTAAGGATCGACTTTCAAAATAGCAGCAGGTGATTCAAACAGTTGAACGAAGAAGCTTTAGAGCACTTATTCGATACACACTTCCCTGGAAGTGTGAGCCTTTGCTCAAAAGCAGTCATGCATGTGTGTTTTTTTTAGATATTGAGGGTGCTTTTGACTACGTGTTTTTCGGTGTAATATTGGAAGCCGCACGTTGTCATGGGCTACCTAATATAATAACCAAATGGATTCACCAGATGCTTTAAAACCGACATCTCTACTCGACATTACGTCAAGCAGCGATTAGGAAATTAAGTGTCTGCGGATGCCCCCAAGGGGGAGTATTATCTCCACTTTTGTGGATCCTCGTTGCAGATACGCTATTGAGGTTACTCAATGCAAAACGCTCTTCAGGCAGCTGAAAATTGGTGTCGCCAATATGGCCTTTCGGTTATTCCGAATAAAACATCTATTGTACTTTTCACGGAAAAACGTAGCCGTAATGGTATTCGTTCATTACATCCTTTTGACTCTGAATTCAGTGTAAGGGATCAGGTAAAGTATGTGGGACTAATTCTTGATTCCAAGCTCTCCTGGACATCTTACATTGAGTTTAGGGTCAAAAAGGCGTGTATGGCTTTCGGCCAATGTCGACGAACTTTTGGTAAAACTTGGAGTCTTAAACCCAAATATATCAAATGGATTTTTACAACAGTTGTATGACTCATATTGGCCTATGGATGTCTTGTGTGGTGGCAAAAGGGTGAAGTGAGGACAATTCAGTCTAAATTAGGCCATCTTCAAAGAATGTGCAATGACTGGTGCGTTCTCTTCGACTCCTACGGCTGCTCTCAAGGTTCTCTTCAACGTGGCCCCACTACACATTCATCTCAAACAAGAAGCACTTTTTTGTACTTGGGTTCTTGGTTTCATGGAAGAAAATCCTGTAAACCGTAGTTCTACACACACTTCGTTGTTACAGCTCATGGTTTATTGGGACAGAGCTGTCCTCGCTCCAAGTGATCTCACACTCGCTAGTGGTTTGCTTTATACAACATTTACAACATAATTCCCCTTGCGGGATGAGTGGACAACTGGCTATTTGGAGTATGTCGGAAAGCATTGTTTGTTACACTGACGGCTCCCTCTTTGACGGTAGAGCGGGTGCAGGTGTCTACTTGCGTGAGCTGAGATTGGGAGTGTCCCACTCACTGGGTAGACACTGCACTGTCTTTCAAGCGCAAATATTTGCCATTATATGTGGAGTGCAATCCGCACTGCAGAAACACATTATGGGCAAAGTAATATACTTCTGTTCAGATAGCCAAGCAGCTATCAAAGCTCTCGCTTCGGTCAACTCAATGTCGACAAACAAAATTGTATATCCGAGAGCCATCTCCGGCAGTAGCTAATTATTTAGCTTTTTTTTTTTTAACTCGGTACACGTGCATTGTAGTTGCCAAACTACCACACGGAAGTGTACTGGAGTGTCGGACTCGACCATACCGGTATTACCGACCAAACTCCCTAGGGCTCCACCATCGTTTCCCCCACGAACTACCTCCCAGTACTACTTCTGGGGGATGACAGTACTAAACGTACTCGCTCATTATCGCTCACACAGGCACCCGTCCCATGCAAGACTGACTTGGGTGCTCGCACCCCATTCACACCATTTGAGTCTTACTTGGATGCTCTCCCAGGCGCTCCGCTGCCATGCCTCGAGGTGTCAATAGCGGTAACTGCCTGGGCCTACAGATATTACGCTACGACACTCCTGCCTCAGCACGAGCAGATCAATCACACCACTGCCGAAGCAGACCACACGCTACCCTGCCGAAGCAGGGACACTCCCCATGCACCACATGTGCACAACTGTAGGTGTGTGGTACAACCCACTGCTACCCTGCCGCCGAAGCAGCTTCTCCAAAGACCATTCGCTCCATGTGACCCTTATTCGGGTGCTCACTCTAACACTCCACTGCCATGCCTCGAGGTGTCGATAGCTACCTCGACTCCTACCTCAGCATGTGCAGTCCATACTCAGACTTCTGCTGCGCTTCGAGGTGACAATAGCGGCGACACGCGATGACACTCCTGCCTCAGCACAACCAGATCACTCACTCCCTGCCGAAGCAGCTCACGCGCTACCCTACCGAAGTAGGGACACTCCCCAACTCACTCTAACACTCCACTGCCATGCCTCGAGGTGTCGATAGCGGTATGTAGGGTCCGATCAACGATACTACGCTACGACACTCCTACCTCAGCATGTGCAGTCCATACTCAGACTTCTGCTGCGCTTCGAGGTGACAATAGCGGCGACGCGCTATGACACTCCTGCCTCAGCACAAACAGATCACTCACTCCCTGCCGAAGCTCACGCGCTACCCTACCGAAGTAGGGACACTTCCCATGCCAATTGGCACTCCCTGGGCTTGTGCTTTTGAAGCGGCACACAGTCGCTTTGATAGAGTCTGATTACGGGCACTTGTGGTTTTTTGGGAGGGATTTTAGCAGAGCCCACTGCTAAATCCCACCACGCCCTAGGCAGTTCTCCCTGACTCACAGACAGCTGGGGAGGGGTCGTCAAGCCCTTGGACAGGGTCCATGCTGTCCCTGCTGTCCCTGCTGCCCCCTTATTTAGCTAATCTGTCTGAACAGAATTGCAGTGTCTTAGTCAAGGCCTTGACAGGTCACTGCCGACTAAACTATCACATGTTAAATATTCAACGTGTTGAATCATTTGTCTGTGATGGTTGTGAATCCGATTATCATCTGATATGTAACTGCCTAGTTTATGCGCAACTGCGTTTCCAGATATTTGGTAAACACTTACTAAGTGAAATTGGCTACCGAAACCTGAACCTTTAAAGTATTCTGTTGATCATAACCCGTTGTGGAAAGAAGCTATGAGCTTTTGTACGTAGTATGCCCTCTTCAAGGGTCCCTTTTCCAAACTTCCAATATTTCTCCCATCCCTATTCCTTTGTTCACTTCCTTTTTCGTCTGGTTCGTGATGAGAAAGACTGTGAAGGCGATGGCACAAATCTCCCAAATTGAGGTGAACGTGCCCCTGGAGCCGACGTTCTGATACCTGATAGACATACTCCTGGAGGGTTGTAGGACAAAAGGTCGAAGGTCAAAAGGTCGAAGGACAAAAGGTCGAAGGTCAAAAGGTTTTTTATTCCTTCTTTCTTATTTCTTCTTCCTTTTTCCGTCTATTCTCTTCTTCCTTTTTCCTACTTACTTCATATGTTTCCTTCCTTCATTCTTACTTCTTTCTTCCTTCTTCCTTCCATATTTCATCTTCTTTATTTCTAACTTCTTTCTTTTTTCCTTTTTTCTTCCTTCCTTCCTTCATCTTTCTTCCTTCTTTATACCTTTTTTCTTCCTTCTTTTTCCCTTCTTTCTTCCTACTTGCTTTCTTCTTTCTTTTTCTATTTTTCCTCCTTTCTTCCTTATTTCTTCTTTCTCTCCTCCCTATTTTTTCTTCCTTTTTTCTATTTACTTTCTTCCTTTTTTCTTTTTTTTCATTTTCTTCCTTCTTTCCTGCTTTCTTCTTCCTTTCTTACGTATTTCTTCATTCTATTTTCCTACTTTTTTCCTCCTTTCTTTTCTCTGCCTTCCTTCTTTTTTCTTCTTCCTTTCTTCTTTCTTCTTTCTTCCTTCTTCCTTTCTTCCTTTCTTCTTCTTTCTTTCTTCCGTCTTTATTCCTTCTTTCCACCTTCTTTCTTCCTCCTTTTTTCTTTCTTTTTTCCTACTTTCTTTCTTTTTTTCTCTCCTTTCTTCCTTCTTTCTTCTCTCTTTCTTCTCTCTTTCTTCCTTCTTTCTCCCTTATTTCTTTCTTCTTTCTTCTTGTTCCCTGTTTTTCTTCCTACTCTCTTTTTCTTTGATCCTTTTTTTTCTTTCTTCCTTCTTTCATCCTTCTTTCTTCCTTCTTTCTTTCTGTCTTCTTTCATCCTTCTATTTTCCTTCTTTCTGTCTTCTTTCTTCCTTATTTATCTCTTCTTTATTCCTCATTTCTTCCATCTTTCTTCTTTCTTCCTTATTTCTCTCTTCTTTCTTCCTTATTTATTCCATCTTTCTTCTATTTTTATGTTACTTCTTCCTCCTTCTTTCTTTTGTTTTGCTTCATTGTGTCTTCTCTCCTTCTTCTTCCTTTCTTCTTTCTTCCTTCTTCTATTTTCCTTTTTTCTTCCTTCTTTCTTTCTTCCTTCTTTCTTCTTTTTTCCTTCTTCCATCTTCCTTCTTCTTTCTTTCTTTGTTCTTTTTTCCTCTTCTGTTCTTTTTCTTACTATATATGTTTCCTCCTTTCTTCTTTTCTCATTTTCACTTTATATTTACCTCTCACTTCTTACTTCTCCGTTCCTCACTTCTCACATCACATTTTTCACTTGCCATTTCTTCATTTCTCCTTCTCACTTTTCACTTTTTACTTCTCACTTCTCATTTATCTATGCTCACTACTTCCACCTTGCATCTCACTCACAACTCCCATCTCATTTCTTGTCTTTTTGTTCTTTCGACCTTTTGTCCTTCGACCTTTTGACCTTCGACGTTATGACACATATTCGACCTTTTGTCCATTCGACCTTTTGTCCTTTCGACCTTTTGTCCTTCGACCTTTTGACACTGATTTCTCCTGGAGGAAGATGTGGAGTGCTTCAACCGGTGCAAGTGCAACGTGTCAAGATAGCAGCGACACTACTCATATGGCAAAGAGCATGAGACACCACAGTAAAATGTCGTTGGACTCACAGGCTGATTCCGATATATCAAGCCTTGTTAAATAATGTTAAATAGCTCCAAACGCACTGGTTCTGAGGATACATGTCAACTTGTTTTACACAGCTATGCGAAAAAAATATGGTACCTGGCAGAGTTTTCTCATCACTTCTCGGTGGGGGCTGCCTATCCGATTTTGTTTTTTTCGCACTTGTATACAAGTTTGATAAACTTGTGTTCATAGCATGCAATAATTCGAGAAAGTGTTTGCCTCTCTTTTATCGTTGTTCGTTATCTAATGAGAGCGAGTTCTGCCAATCTTGCCTGCGAGTTTGTGTGAATCTTTTAACGCTAATGTAAACTCAAAGACACAAAAAAAAATACTATTTGTACTACTTTTTGTAATAATATATACTGTTGGGAATAAAAACAATGATTTTTTGATTCCGAAATGCAATGTCCGATAGGGCCCCGTTGAATACAACTTGTTGCGAGTAAATTGGGTAAGGCTAAGTGTGTATACAAAATTTGTACACATACAGGGTGTTCAATAAGTTCGAATACAAATGTTTGATCATTGTGTTTGTAAGCCCAATGTACATATTCTGTATTAGTATTGGTGTCAGCGTTAGCGGTATATATACGCTATCGGATGTGTGTGGTGTTGACATTCTGTCACTTGTTGTTTGTTTATTACGCGCGTTGAAAATGGATTGGGGCATCATAAATAGCCGTTTTTGAAGGTCAAAATCATTGCGGCGTACTACAAAACTGAGGTTTTGGGGACGATTGATGCCCCCAGTGGCCCGGTGCTAAGACGGAGATGAGCCCTACGTGTTCCAATAGGACGATAACCCTTTATACACGGAAATTGCGATTTTAGCCTAATATGGGGACAATTTCATCGACTTTTTGGACAAAACTTTGCGACCTCCCAGCTTCCCGGATTTGAGCCCTCTTAACTTTTTTGTTTGGTCCTTTATTATGTTAAAGTTGTACGAATACAAGGTCAGTAACTTGGACCAGTTCAAGACGTAATTCTCAAAATCTGGAACGAAATGCCCATGCAGATCGTGCGTGCCGCTTGCGATGGGTTTTAGAAACGTTCAAAGCTCGTGAAGAAGTACAAAATAGAGGTCATTCCAAAAGAAATGTTACAAACGAGCCTTATAAACAATACTTCCAATGAAATGCAACTGGGAAAAGAAATAATTTAAACTAAATTTTTAAACATTTTTTGAAAGTGTATTCGAACTTATTGAACACCCTGTACACACATACAGACATCACCTCAGTTCGTCGTACATAACACTATGGGTCTCCGGGCCTTCTATCAACAGTTTTATTTTGGAGTAAACTTATTGCCTTTCGGTTTGCACAATTTGCGCTTTAATTCTTTGATTACTATTACTATGCTGAATGCCAGTAGTTGATCTCTATAAACATAAACACATAGTTCAAGATATTATGCAGATGTATTGTCTCGAACTCCAAATTGGGGCTAGATTTTCTTTTCCAGGAACTACCGTGATTTATTGCGTGTCACGCATAATGCCACAAGATAACGTGAGAACTTCGCTCCTCAAACGGATGTCGCTCTCCTATTTCTTTGCTTGGCAAAATTATGAAAAACGACCAAGAAACGTTGTGTTTGGCCATTGCTAAACCACTAGACCGCATGGAATCCATTTGGGCATTTTTGATTGTCAATTAGCCTGCTCCGAAACAGTCTGACCTTTATCACCACACCGGGATGTAGATTGGGGGTGGACAGCAACGAAAATTGCTTTTGTCATCCATTAGTCACGACAGTGCTATTTAATGGCATTTTTAGGGCAGTGGGGTGTTAGGACGGACCACTTAATTAGCAAACGGAACGATTTCTTGAATTTTTGTTTTTGCTTAAATCGACTTTTGCCTGACTCGTATACAAAAAACACACACACAAAAAGCTCACTGAATGTCATTGTTTCCTATTAAAATTTACTCTGATTGGCCGAGAATTCAAAAGCTAATACTAATCCCTGTTTTGGCACATTTGTACCAGTATACCAGTTACATTTTATCAAAACTCTTGCAATGGGTATGAGGTTTATGTGATAGCAAAAGTACATAGAATAATTAAAAGAGTAGTTTTGAGCCGTGTTACCCTGAATGTCTTTTCTCTCATGCAATGGATGGTTTTTCTGTCCCACTTTTTTCTTGCAACAAAAATACCATACCACGTAATCTCATTTCAATAAATGCGAAATCGACGAGCCAAATGGTTTTTACGCTTGAGACAGAAAAAATGGTAAAATAACAGGCGAATCACAACAATCATTGTGCCATTTGGTTACGTTTATATATGTAAATTTTTATTCTTGAAAAGTGTCGCAGACATTCGTTATAAGAGGGAATAGAATTTGAAATTATCAGAAAGCAATAACGCCATGATATACTTATTTCCCATGTTTGGAACAAAAAAACATCGAATTTCTGGTAATTCATTTTGTATGTGTTTCCTGTTCAACATAGTGTACTGAAAATTCCGTAACCCAAAAATGTATGATTTTTTATATCATGTCACTTAGGAAAAAACTTTCACACTTTCCATCTTGCGCATCAATATCATCATTGATTCAATAAATAATAAATCTATTCCTCTATTCCATCTTGTATTTATGACAACTGACAAAATAATTACAAAAATAAGAATACTTAAGTGCACATAGATTGCTAAAATAAACCGTGCTTAATTTGATGAAGCAAAAACAATCACCATCTTTTTTAGAGGAATACCTAATCCTTTTTTGTCTACCGTAATTTACCGCAATACGTCTCGTTAGCTCCCTAATGAGACCTGGATTAAAATGATCGATAACCGAACTCCATACGTGGGACCATACGTCGCCATAGTAGCCACCTTGAAAGTGATGAATGTAACAAACGGTGCTATTGAAATGAGGAAAAACATCACCCGAGGATATTTTCTGCCTGAAAAGCAGATTCCAAAATCTCTTCAGTGTGGTACAAACTTCCCGGCACATATAATCTGCCATCTCGGAAAACAGTAAAAACAGAGAAACACATTCAACTGCATTTGCAAATTTCAGTTTCTGATAATGCGCCTTTGCCCAATGTTCATGCTTTTTCCGCAAACTCAGGCGCGCTTGTCGTGACGGGTCATAAATTTGATTTCATTACTCTAGAAAACCGGTCGCGCTTTTTATATGATGCCATATTTTTTTTGGATGGGTGTGGGGAAAAGCCACCCATCGACTCGATGATCCACTTCATCACGGTGAGAAAGTGGGTAATTTTTTACAACCTAAACTGAACGGCGATGTGTGGTTCTTCCATATTCATTCCTTGCAACAGAGGACGACATCGATGATGACGATGATGATGATGGGGATGACGATGACACGTGTTTAAAACTCATCGAACGGCACCATGAAATCCGGGCTGTGGTTTATCGTTGCACGTTTTTTTATGATAGGAAGTTGTCATGGGTCACTAGATCCGTCTGTTACCACGCATAGTAGACATATATTTGTTATTGTATTCACTTGACTTAAGTCATTTAGGTAATAAGCATATTTAGGTTATAACTATGGATTAGTAGCGGCCTAAAATATTAATGATAAGTGGGTTCTGCCAAATCGCACCAAGCGCCATCGAAAAATTACTTATTTTTCATCCCAAGTTTTCGTTTAGCAGTTTCAGTTGATCACACATAGTGTCGGATATCTCTTAGTTCCATGACTGAGGATATCATACAACAAAGTTACGTTTGATTTGAAATGAAATTATTCACGTTTTAATTGACGAACAAAATATAGTAGGTACCACGCATAAAAAAATCTACTCATCCGCTTATTTTTCATCGCAACCAAAAATAAGCGCCAGATAGTCGCCTAAGAAAAGCATACCTGTGTGTTTTTGCATTCTATCTCCCACTGTCCGACAGTGCTTTTATGGAAGAAACATGTTTATTTATTTGTATCTATTTGTGATATATAACCATAGATGAAAACATGTTTAGCCCAGTTGATAGCTCTACTGTGCATCCAAAGACCCTATAACAAGAAGCTACAGACCACATCTTGAGATGATTTTCAGCACAGCAAGCCCCACATAAATACACTGAGATATCAAATGGATATATACAATGTATTTACACTTCCGGGATTAAAAATATATGTCAATGATTAACATCAAAAACATATATCTTCAATCCTAGCACGTATTTAATTAAATCAGTTTCATATGATATATCAATCGAACGAACTTACCAAACTTTGCAGATTTAACGATAGTTCATTCTACAATTTCGAAGTTTAGTTGTTTGGGCCTGAAACTAAATGCCGTCTAGAACAACTTCTTATGACATCTCCTATGACACAGCTGCACTTCAGCTTCGTTCCACGTGCACGTGCCTACAGTCAGGTGCATTTCTCTGCATTCTTCAGAAAAGCATCCACCAAAATCTTGAAATCCCTCGAATCTCTAACGTATCGTTGACACTTTTCCGGAAATCGTGGCACAATTAAATAATTCCGTTTTCTGTGAAATACAAAAAATATATTAGAAAATTATGAAATTGTTATTAATAAAAACAACAGCAGCAATATTATTTGTAATTTTTATTTTACGGCCAAGCATTTGATGGCCTGAAAAAAAAACTCGAAGAAACCCTAAATGGAATGTGGAACAAAAGTCTAAAAATATCTCGTTGAAATTATGAAAGATTTCTCGTGGAAATTCGGAAATATTTTCCTTGGAAAAAAAATCCAAGAAAAAGGGAAACAATTCTCGTGGAAAGGCGGATGAATTTCTTGGGATGATGTGTAATGAATTTGATTTGAAAATTCAGAAGAAGAATAATTCCGCGTTTATATTCGGTATCATTTTCCGTGGAATTTAGTAACAAACCCCCGCATAAATCAGGCTGAATTCCTCGAGAAAATGAATATGAAAATCGTGGGAATCTGGAAGAACTATCTGTGGACATTTTGAATATTTTCCCGTAGAAATTCGTAATTCGACACGAAAAATTACATAGAAATTATCAATGTAATTCGGAAGAACCTTCCGTTGCCCATGGAAATTCAAAAATATACCACCTGGAAATTTTGTAGAACTTTCCATATAAAATTAAAAGAATTCTGGATGAAGATTTGAAAGATTTGCTTTTGAATTTTTTACAAAATTTACCATGAAAATTAGGAAGAAAGTAGAACGTGAAACACTGGTTAAATAAACAGTATAAAATGAATATGCAAATGTTATTTTGTGCCTTTAATGAAAATTCATCCAAAAGCATCTTGAAATTTTCGCCGTTTCAGGTAAAACATATAAACTTATAAGAACTCACCAAATTAATATTAACAACACGCTCCTCGTTCATTAGCAAACGAAGTCAAATTATAATCCCGCGTTGTTCCGGAAGATGATAGCGTAAATGAATAACCAGCTGCCAATACGAAGGTTTTCATCGTCTTCAGCGATCGACTCCATTCCATTCCGGTCTATTCCAATTGGCGTCCTCTTGATTTCCGGTAAATGCTTCTGTAATTCCCGCTTTTGGAGACGTCTTAACGAAATATTTTAGTTTTTTTTTATCCCGGAAACAAACAAAAAATAAATAATTTGACGGGAGCTGAAATTTTTTTCACCCCATTATAATTTTAAAGTCGAACAAAAATCTCGCATAAGAAAAGCATACCTGGATAATTGTAGGATTGTGGGATTATAGCGGTGAATGCTTTGATAGCATAGGTATGCTATTGTACTGCAGATAAGTTTTTCAAATCTGTGGAAGCCTTGAAAAATGATCACGAAAGTTGTCATTTTGTTGCAAGGCACAATAGGGACTCGGCAGGTATTTCCGTCCATCGTCGTAGGGGCTAAAACCAACGTACATTTGCTGGAACTCCACTATAGCAGAACGTTTCTCCTGAGCTTACAATTTGGTACGGATGAGTTTTACAAAAAAGCGTCTCTTCTCTATGACGTCTCTATGACGAACAGACGAAAATACCTGCCGTGTCCCTATTGCAAGTCAGTTGAAAAGCCGCTAGGTGCGTTTTGGCAGAACCCCGCGACCATGTATAGGCTATTTAATTAGGGTTCTGCAAATTCTCGCCAAGGGCCAATGAAGAATCAATTAATGCTACGTACAACTTTACGTGCAGCCGTTCTGTGAGCCAAAACAGTAATCCTATTCAATTGTCCATATGAGTGATCCACAGACCATTTTTGCTTAAACTTGTGAGAAGGATCGTTTGGCTGAAAATTATCCGGGCAAAAGTCATTCGGCCGAAAGCAACTTGGCCGAATCACAATTTTGGCCGAAATTCATCTAGCCGAGTTCCATTGAGCCGAAACGGCTATTAGGCCGAAAACAAGTTCACCAGATAGTTTGATCGGCCATTTGACCGACCAAGTCTTTTAACCGATCGGGTCATATCATAGCATAACATAAGTGATTCTACAAATCGTGATATGCTGTACAGTGCACAACTGAGCAATCTACTGTATATTGTCGCAAATTGGTACTTGGGATAAGTTCGTTTTCCTATACAGAAGCAGTTGAATACCTGGCCACGTCCTTACAATCAGGAAGGAAAGGAGTGTTAGTTCGACACCATGTATTAGGTGTTTCATTCATCTCCTTTGGTTTCAGCTTTCTTGCATAGTCTTTCGCAACGTAATGCTCAATTTTCTGTAAAAATATTTTAAGCTCTTTTTAGTGGAATGTATTCAACCGTCTAAGACGAGTTTAGTACTCTCCATTTAATTCCACTGCGTTTCGTTATCCTTGCAAATACGTATTTCGACCGCAATTGTGTGGTCGTCTTCAGTGTCGAAGTCGAGTCAAGTACGAGACACTGAAGACGATCACACAGTTGCGGTCGAAATACGTATCTGCAAATATAACAAAACGTAGCTCAATTTTTGCTTGGCAAATTCCACGTCGGCATTCATTTTCTGCTCCATTATAGATAAGTGGCGGAGTGCCTGAGGTTTACTGTCAGGAAAGGAAAAATTGTTTTACTATAAATTTGTCCGACTTCGTAGCGATCATTGTAATGGTGTTCCATTCATGATGTCCAGGGCTTTCTCGTTTTCTCCAGACATTTTAGAACCATGCTGTTTAATCCCAGAATTGATTTTGAACATTTCTTTAATTATTTCTGCCAGTTCCGCATCTTGATCATTGCAACAAAGGAACACATGGAATTAATTAGCATCTTCTACGGTTGATGGTTCCAACCGCTTTCAATGGAACTATGAGGCCGTCGTTGTTTGATCCAATTAAAATTCTGAGGGTTGCATTTTGGACTGAGATAAGCTTCTCTTCGTTCAGGAGAGGATACAAACTTTTATTAATGCTTGTAACTTCAAGGTTTACAGTAGAAAAAATCATATTCCTGACAGTCCGCACGTTCTTCGTCCCGTACCACATCATAAGATCTTTGACTCCAAATCTTTGTGCAATATTATATTTGTATGAACTGCTCACATTTAACCAAGCTCATGTGATTGTTTGATTTGCACAATGGGCATTTTCCTTGTTTATCGACTTCATGTATGTTGACATTTTTCAAGGCAGCTGGTTTCAACCTTGTACAGTATGGCCCATAAAAAATGCGAAATTATTTTTTTACTTATGTTATTGTACATTAAATGGATATTTCTACTTTTAATTTATATGTGTGTAAGCAAACGTATCATCAAAAACCCAAATTTATCCATCAGTGGTGATTATGCCTTTCTCGATTCAATATCAATCAATAATTCGAATTTCCCTTCGATGGGACTCGAACTCATGACACTACAGTACGCTAGACTGGTGATTTAACCAACTAAGCTACAAAGAACCTCCGTCGGCCTTCGCAAGAATATGTATAGCCGCTAGGCATTCTAAATACTCACGCTCCTCTAATGTGAAAGTGTACTACACACATGTGGAAGTGTTGGCTTGAGAAATGGATTGCCAGTGATTTGACTATGCGTCCAATTTGGGAATCTCGAACTCGTTCAGTAGCCGCTAGGTTGCAAAGGCCGACGGAGGTCTTTCGTAGCTTAGTTGGTTAAAGCACCAGTGTAGCGTACTGTAGATTTATGGGCTCGAGTCCCATCGAAGGGAAAGTGGTTACCTCCAATACATTTTCCAAATCTTCCACATAATGTACATATTCACATATGAGTTTTCACAACATTGTAAACAACTTTATGATTTTGTTCAGCGGCGCGGCAAAAAAAAATTTATAATACACTACCATACAAAGCAGTATGGTTTAAGTTTAAATTTGTTTCAAAATTCCGCGGAATTCTTTCAAATTTCGTTAAAAGCTAGTTTTTCCAGCGAAATTTTTTGAAATTTTACCAGACGAAACGAAATCGAGAAATCAGATTTCGCTATGCTCAAATTCCGCGAAATTCTGCGGAATTTCGTTTCGAACCACCTGAAACGATTTTTTTCGAAATAGCACATATGCGTAGTAAATAGCACTTCCCTGCGATCTTTCCAATTGACAACAACCGAAATCATGCTCGCCAGCTGGTTCTCCATTTCATCCTCCAACTAGCGCGAAAAGCCTTGAAAACCGATAACTTTGTGCTCTTGAGCAAGGACACCATTCGCTTGCTTAAAATTAGCTTCTCAGTCAGATGCGATATCAGTTCAGGGTTCATCAAATACATGTCAGCTTTCACGTTTTTCAGTGCTATTGGATGTTCTGCTTTACCCGTGTCTATACCAGCGCCATGTGGCCGTGGCCGTTAATTGAAAAATTGACTATTTCAAATAGTATGAAATGGTATATGGAATTGGGGTGGGGGGGGATGTTGGACATTGAAGAGACAACATTTTTAGAAGAATTTTTTTTTCAAACCCTCTCAAATTAAAATAAAATATTCAGAAACCCTTGAAAACGTGAGGAATAATTATATAAAAACTATAATAATACCCAGGTTACCAGTAAGCATTAAATAAAGCATTTAAGGGCCAATTTCTTTACCTCCGCTTAACTCTCGAGCGGGGCTTACCCATACGCTTAAACATGGTTTAGCGACTAAGCGGGGGTGAAGAAATCGCCCCTAAGAGGCATTATATGCGGGCCCTCCTAAGCCTAGCGGTAAGATGCGCGACTAAAATACCATACCATGCTGAGAGGTGGCCTGGGTTCGATTCCCGGTGCCGGTCTAGGCAATTTTCGGTTTGGAAATTGTCTCGACTTCCCTGGGCATTAAAGTATCATCGTGTTATCCCAAATGCTGAATAAATGCTTAATTTTGGAAACAAGAAAAAAAAGTTTTTTTCAATGAAATTTTTTTCTAATTCTTTTTGATCTTGGACGACAGGAGCATATTCCACTTGGTATTCCGCTGACTATCAAGTCCATAGAACACAATTTTGCTGATTAGAAAAATGTTCGTCTTTGAAGCAAAGAACGTTTACAATCGTTTTTTGGGGTGCCGACAACCGACCACTTTTAAAACTTTTCAGAAAGATAAAATAAATCAAATTTCTTCACCAGTTATAATCTTATACATATAGGCTTCCATTGGTATCCAAAAATCACCATTTTGTTCATTTGGGCGAAAGTTATGCATCAAGAACAAAATGGTGCCGACAACCGACCACCTTCCTAATATACCGCTTATTCAGCAGCGTTTGTTGTCGAATGAACGAGTGACGTTCCAGCTGGCAGTAGCAGAAAAAAGTAGGCAACAATCTTCATAGTAGGCTACACCTAGTTTATGGTGCTCAGTGTAAAATCATTCACAAATCCCAATCATCTATCGATTTTGAAGGAATACATTACGCCTGAGTTTTTCATGCTAAATCGCATCGTTTCACTCATTTTTTATTAACAAAATAGTTTGAATGAAGATAACAATAGTCGTTCCAAAAATCAATCACGCCTATTTGAATAAAATTCCTAGCATTGTTCTATGTCAGAACGTCGACTTACTGTTTTTAACGAAGGAGAACAAAAGAAAACCTACGATAATTCGAATGGATCATTCAACTGAGTTTGGTGCGTTTTAACTCACTCGTGATTTAAATCGTAGATGAGTTTATAAATAAAAAGTAAATGAAAAATCTGTCATTGTTCCATTGCTATGCGCTCATGAAAATAATATTGGAAAAACACATAGTTTCCAAGATGGGCGATTTTTGGGATTAATTTCCTATTCTATTATTTCGAGCATGCGACGATGTTTGACGTACTAATCAAATAAAGACAAAACATACGGGTTCAAGAGCCAAAATTATTCTCATTTATTGCATTATTTACTGAAGAATATAAATTCTGTTGTGAAAAACTTCGATGAAGCAGAATACTCATATTCAAATTGCATAAACATTAGCAAAACCACAGACCAAACCAGTTTGCCTTATTCATTATACAAAAGCATTTCTTGTAGCCTTTCATATATTGTGGAAATACATTTAAATTTGATATTCCTTGAAAATTGTTTCAATAGGGTCAATAATACTGCTGTATATCATAATCAATTTGATTCATTCACGAACTCACCCAGAAGTACGTGATGTATTTTCGTACTACGTTCGTATACGTTTAATCCGTGTGATCACTGTCCAATTTCAGCTGAATTACTGTCACGCTCAATAATAGACAGCCCAATGTTTGCTAATTTATATTCGTTTTCTTCTTCTTTTAAGAGGAAAAATGTTATGATGAAATTTGAATGCTTTGAAAATCAAAACCCAATTTATTCGATGAAACGATTTTTCGTACAATTTGCATTTACTTACTTACTTATGGATCCTGTACACCTTCGGTGGTGCAAAGAGCCGACTTGAAAGATCTCCATCCTGAGCGTTGCCCGGCTATCGCTTTAACCTGTGGCCAGGTTAGATTTCGGTCGACTTCTTTTATTTCTTTATTGAAGCGTCGCCGCCATGAGCCTCTGGGTCTGCCTCTGCTGCGATGTCCCGCTGGGTTCCAGTCTAATGCTTGTTTACAGATTTCGTTTGCGTACCTACATAGAGTTTGGCCGACCCAGCCCCACTTCCGATTCCGAATTTCTGTTGCTATGGGCCTCTGGTGACAACGACGATGGAGCTCGTTGTTTGAGATCCAGTTGTGAGGCCACCAGGCCCGAATTATATACCGCAGGCATCTGTTAATGAACACCTGCAGCCGTTGAGTGTTCTCCACTGATACACACCATGTTTCACTAGCGTATAACAGCATAGATTTCACGTTAGAGTTGAAAATTCGTATTTTGGTGCGTTCACTTAACTGCCTGTTTTTCCAGATATTTCCTAAACTCGCAAAGGCAGCCGTTACTTTCTTGATCCGTGCACCTATGTCTATGTTGGTACTGCCGTCTGACGCCATTTGGCTACCAAGATATTGGAAGCTTTCAACATTCTCCACTGGTTGCCCGGCTACTGTGAAACTGGAAGGAGTCACCGTGTTTACATCCAACGATTTGGTTTTGTTGACGTTGATGACTAAACCTGCCGAAGAGGAGCGCTCGGCAAGGTCGTTGAGCTTACTCTGCATATCAGAGCGCCGTTGCGCGAGGAGTGCAACATCATCCGCCAATTCGAAGTCATTTAGGTGCTCCATGGTTATAGGCTGCCATAACAGCCCGCGGTTTGGTTCACGGTCAATCGCATCTACCACCCAGACAACCAGAATGCATGCATAATACAATTGTTTTTCGATATTGCGATGCCTATGCACACAATTTTCATCGCATACCAGTCGCGAAAACGCTTTTTACGTACTAAAGTGGAGGCGATGTATATGTATTTCTTATCCGACGTTGCACGGTAGTGTATGCGATGTGCACGATTTTTATGCGAGTTCGTTTGTTATACATTGCGATGTAGTTTGTGATAACAAACTCTGTTTGACAGATAATCCGATTTCATTTGAGTTTGTTTGCAGGAATATGCGATGACAACAAATGAAACTGGAATTAACTCGTAAAATAGCCTACTATGCGGGAAAATTCATAAATAAACGATTTTGATGAAATTTTGATCGGTAAACGATGTTATTCGTGCATTCTTATGCGATGTGTGGTTGTCTGGGCAGAATCTCGTCGATTACGATGAGGAACAGTAACGGTGATAGAATACATCTTTGCCTCACACCAGCTACGACCCGGATAGGGTCGGACAGGACCCCATTGTGCAGCACTCTACACGAAAAGGCCTCGTACTGTGCTTCGATGAGGCCGATGATTTTCTCAGGAACCCCCTTGCGTCTGCGGTCGAAAGCTTTTTCGTAGTCAATGAATATCAAGTAAAGGGACTCTTGGAATTCGTTGACCTGCTCCAGAATGATGCGGAGCGTGACAATATGGTCCACACAGGATCTTCCGGCACGGAATCCGGCTTGCTGCCGCCGGAGAGTCGCATCGATCTTCTCCTGAATCCGGGCTAGGATAATTTTGCATAGAACTTTGAGAACGGTACACAGCAACATAATGCCTCGCCAGTTATCGCATACAGTCAGGTCACCCTTTTTGGGCACCTTTACTAAGATACTTTCCATCCAGTCGACCGGGAATGTTGCGGTGTCCCAGATATTACGAAATAAACGATGCAGTAGTTGAGCGGATGTCATGGGGTCAGCTTTGAGCATCTCGGCTGATATGCGGTCGACCCCTGGGGCTTTATTCGATTTCATGCTTTGTATGGCTGTTTGAATCTCTAGCAGTGATGGAGCTTCGGTATTGACGCGTGTTATACGTCGGATCCTAGGCAGATCATGCCGACGTGGTGATGGCCTGGCTGGCACTTAAAAAAGTTGTTCGAAGTGCTCGAACCAGCGTTTCAGCTGGTCAGTTGGGTCGATCAATAACTGATCATTCGCGTCTTTCACAGGCATCGTTGCATTCATCTTCGCCCCGCTTAAGCGTCGTAAGATATCGTAGAGGAGGCGAATGTCCCCGGTTGCGGCGGCTCTCTCTCCTTCGTCGGCCAGAGAGTCTGCCCACGCTCGCTTGTCCCGTCGACATGAGCGTTTTACTTCCTTCTCAAGAGCCGCGTATCATTGAAGGGCTAAGACTTTGGCTCCTCTGGTTTTCGAACGCTCTATCGCGACTTTGGATTCTCTTCGCTCCTCTATCTTCTGCAGGTCTCATCGGTGATCCAATGTTTTCGCTGGGTGCGTAGTTCGCCCAGATTGTTCTCGTTGGTGGCGATGAAGGCATTCTTGATGGCGGTTCATTGGTCTTCCACGCTGCCACCTTCCGGAATATCTGCAGCACGCGTCTCCAGTTCTTCAATGAAGGGCCGTTTCACCGTGATATCTTCCAGTCGGCGTGTGTTGAATCGTCGTCCAACTCTTTCCTCCTGCCGACGAATCCGCGCAATGTGCAAGCGTATTTCGCCGATGAGGAAGTGATGATCAGACGCTATATCGGCACTACGTTTATTCCGTACATCAAAAAGGCTCCGTTTCCATTTTCGGCTGATGTTGATGTGGTCGATTTGATTTTCTGTAAAGCCGTCACGGGAGACCTACGTGACCTTGTGAACCGGTCCACGAGGGAAGAGCGATCCCCCGAAAATTCTGCGAACAGCTCTCCGTTTTCGCTCATTTCTTCGAGACCATGGCGTCCTATAATCCGCTCTTGGTTCGAGTTGTCGGATCCGATCTTCGCATTGAAATCGCCCAAACAGATCTTGATACCACCCTTCGGAATTCTATCAACGACGGTATTGAGTTGACTTTAAAAATTCTCTTTGTCTTGCAGATCAGCAGCATCGGTTGGTGCCGATGTGCTTCAGTAAAGGTGTGGGCCAAAGTCCTCTATGTCCGTATTAGTCGAGAAAATAACCAAAACATTGCCACCCACAGTGGGCGAAGTGAAACGTCACGTCTATTATGAAAAATGTACTGAGTATGTCAGACGTGACGTCACCTTCGGTTGCCATCGGCCATCTTCGGCAACCCAGCTGAGAGTTTCTCTCTCAAAAGAGCGAAAGTTCGTTGAACAAATACTACTTTAGGATTTGGTCCACACCTGTAGTAAAGCACATCGGGTTGGCGCATAACATTGGATTATAGTAAGGTTTCGGACCCGTGTTCTAAATCTGGCAACGATTATCCTTTCACTTATCCAGCTTTTTACACTAGCCATAAATTAACAAGGGGTGAATCGAATTTGACATATGCTGTGTACAAATTTTTGCGCTGAAATCTTAGTAGCCATGAACTGGACTCTGCTCACAGAACTGTCATATTTTTTCACCTTGGGTAATTAGGTATCTGGTAAATACAATACAATTATATTTCTCTCCAGGTTTCATATGATTGATATGATATATTGTGCCCAACATACTCAAATAATGTTCCTGTAAATATATTTTTCAGGATATTGCATAAGCATAGTAGATCATAGCCCCGGTGGTATTAAAATTCACATAAAAATAAAATGCTGCACCCAAACCGATCCAAACTATTTCGCTGCAGGGAAGAAAATACCAGATATATGTTCTGAGCCATTGGCTTAGAACAACCCCGGAGTTTCGCTGACCGCTGACCGTTTTCGAAAAAAAAAATCTGAAGAAGTGGAAGGAGGAAATCCAGAATCCAGAAATACAGATTGAAATCTGTAACATCAAGCGAGTCCTTGTTAGACGATGAACAAAAATAACAAACATCAGAACCGTTTTCATTTGAATGATTGCGAGTCATTAAGTTTAGATTAGGCAAATGAATTATCAACTCAGTTCAATTCAATTGACATTCAAAGGTCAACTTTCGTTCAATTGTTTAACTGTTCAATTCGAGTTTTACTTGATCAACTCACTTGAACTTATTCTAAGATTATGTTCGGTTTGCTCATCCAGAAAATCTCTTGACTTGAACGCGACTTCAACGCCTAAACATCTTCGATCAACTCACTTGAAACAGAAAAAAAGATCTGTAAAAAAAAGTATCTTCTAGAACAGCGGTTCTCAACCTTTTTCTTGGGAGGTACCCCTTCGAACTTTTGCATCCATTGAGGTACCCCCTATTTTTAAAGCCTCAATGAAAACAAGCATAGTTAACAAAATATATGAAAAACAGACCTGAAAGCTAACGGGATATATGGCTCTCCATTATCCATGGTTTCTATCCAAAAAGTTGTTTGAAATTTTCTTTATTCCGTGAAACTTTCCAATTCAAATTATACATAATGCTTTCGAGCCTCTTGAACAAAAAATTCGAATTTCTTGAAAGAAGGCTTTTGAGACTCGTGAAAGAAGGCTTCTGAGATTTTTTTGAAAGGAGGCTTCTGAGATTCTTGTAACAAGGCTTCCGATCTTTTTGAAAGGAGCCTTTCGAACCTCTTGAAAGGAGGCTTCCGAGCCTCTTGAAAGGAGTCAAAGAAGCCTCTTGAAGGGAGGGTCTCTTGAGGGGAAGCTTCCAAGCCTCTTGAAGGGAAGCTTCCGAGCCTCTTGGAAGGAGGCTTCCGAGCCTCTTCGAAGGAGGCTGCCGAGCCTCTTGGAAGAAGGCTTCCGAGCCTCTTGGAAGGAGGCTTCCGAGCCTCTTGGAAGGAGGCTTCCGAGCCTCTTGGAAGGAGGCTTCTGAGTCTCTTGGAAGGAGGCTTCTGAGTCTCTTGGAAGGAGGCTTCTGAGTCTCTTGGAAGGAGGCTTCCGAGCCTCTTGGAAGGAGGCTTCCGAGCCTCTTGGAAGGAGGCTTCCGAGCCTCTTGGAAGGAGGCTTCCGAGCCTCTTGGAAGGAGGCTTCTGAGCCTCTTGGAAGGAGGCCTGAGCCTCTTGGAAGGAGGCCTGAGCCTCTTGGAAGGAGGCTTCTGAGCCTCTTGGAAGGAGGCTTCTGAGCCTCTTGGAAGGAGGCTTCTGAGCCTCTTGGAAGGAGGCTTCTGAGCCTCTTGGAAGGAGGCTTCTGAGCCTCTTGGAAGGAGGCTTCTGAGCCTTTGGAAGGAGGCTTGAGCCTTTTGGAAGGAGGCTTGAGCCTCTTGGAAGGAGGCCTGAGCCTCTTGGAAGGAGGCTTCTGAGCCTCTTGGAAGGAGGCTTCTGAGCCTCTTGGAAGGAGGCTTCTGAGCCTCTTGGAAGGAGGCTTCTGAGCCTCTTGGAAGGAGGCTTGAGCCTCTTGGAAGGAGGCTTCTGAGCCTCTTGGAAGGAGGCTTCTGAGCCTCTTGGAAGGAGGCTTCTGAGCCTCTTGGAAGGAGGCTTCTGAGCCTCTTGGAAGGAGGCTCGAGCCTCTTGGAAGGAGGCTTCCGAGCCTCTTGGAAGGAGGCTCTGAGCCTCTTGGAAGGAGGCTTCTGAGCCTCTTGGAAGGAGGCCTGAGCCTCTTGGAAGGAGGCTTGAGCCTCTTGGAAGGAGGCTCTGAGCCTCTTGGAAGGAGGCTTCTGAGCCTCTTGGAAGGAGGCTTGAGCCTCTTGGAAGGAGGCTTCTGAGCCTCTTGGAAGGAGGCTTCCGAGCCTCTTGGAAGGAGGCTTCCTGAGCCTCTTGGAAGGAGGCCTGAGCCTCTTGGAAGGAGGCTTCTGAGCCTCTTGGAAGGAGGCTTCTGAGCCTCTTGGAAGGAGGCTTCTGAGCCTCTTGGAAGGAGGCCTGAGCCTCTTGGAAGGAGGCTTGAGCCTCTTGGAAGGAGGCTTCCGAGCCTCTTGGAAGGAGGCTCTGAGCCTCTTGGAAGGAGGCTTCTGAGCCTCTTGGAAGGAGGCTCTGAGCCTCTTGGAAGGAGGCTTCTGAGCCTCTTGGAAGGAGGCTTCTGAGCCTCTTGGAAGGAGGCCTGAGCCTCTTGGAAGGAGGCTTGAGCCTCTTGGAAGGAGGCTTCTGAGCCTCTTGGAAGGAGGCTTGAGCCTCTTGGAAGGAGGCTTCTGAGCCTCTTGGAAGGAGGCTTCTGAGCCTCTTGGAAGGAGGCTTGAGCCTTTGGAAGGAGGCTCGAGGCCTTTTGGAAGGAGGCTTCTGAGCCTCTTGGAAGGAGGCTTGAGGCCTCTTGGAAGGAGGCTTTGAGGCCTCTTGGGAAGAGGCTTCTGAGCCTCTTGGGAAGAGGCTTCTGAGCCTCTTGGGAGGAGGCTTCTGAGCCTCTTGGGAGGAAGCTTCTGAGCTTCTTGGAAGGAGGGTTCTGAGCCTCTTGAAAGGAGGCTTCTGAGCCTCTTGGAAGGAGGCTTCTGAGCTTCTTGGAAGGAGGCTTCTGAGCCTCTTGAAAGGAGGCTTCTGAGCCTCTTGGAAGGAGGCTTCTGAGCCTCTTGGAAGAAGGCTTCTGAGCCTCTTGGAAGAAGGCTTCCGTGCCTCTTGAAAGGAGGCTTCCGAGCCTCTTGATAGGAGGCCTGAGCCTCTTGGAAGGAGGCTTGAGCCTCTTGGAAGGAGGCTTCCTGAGCCTCTTGGAAGGAGGCTTCTGAGCCTCTTGAAGGAGGCTTCTGAGCCTCTTGGAAGGAGGCCTGAGCCTCTTGGAAGGAGGCTTCTGAACTTCTTGAAAGCAGGCTCTAGCAACGAAGCAACTGAACTTTTCGGAAAAAACCCCTCACGTCTCTTAAATGACGGCTTCCAAATCTTTAGACTCCAGATTTTAGTTCAGAACCGTATTCTCAACATTTCATACAACATTTATTTCGTACATTAATTATGTAGATTGAATATTTTTTTTAAATATGTTTGTTTATTTATTTAATGTTCATTCAACGTTTTGATTGGAACTGTAATACATCCGCCATTACGCATTTTTATCCGAGGTACCCCCTGAGGCCAGCGAAGGTACCCCCAGGGGTACATGTACCCCAGGTTGAGAACCGCTGTTCTAGAAGACATCCGGACAGATAATTGGTGTCTTTAACGTGTGTCAACTCCAAAGAGGTAATGGTGCCAGTCACAATACGCGGTTATGAAACACGAAACACGAGTAAAGAGTATTATTGACTTCGAATAAAGGTGCTGAACGGCATCAGTACCACATTCACGCCAAAGTAACGACTTGTGCGCTTCAAGTCAGTAATATTCGACAGAAAGGAGACTTTTCCTAGCTTTGAGTCCACCTTCACTTGTTCCAAAGATGTTTAATAATAAAATGTCTTCAGTAGCTCTTGAATTGGCTGAAAGAAAAGAAAATGTGTTTAAAACCTATAACATTGAAAGCGAATATGAAAACATTAAACATGTTGACGTTTCCATGTCTAATCAATATTTTTCAAAATAACAATGCATACTTTGACCAATATTATGAATATTATAGTGGACACAGCAAACGGGGTGATTCAAAATTTATGGCATGACCTGCGTAAAAAGCTGGATAGCGCATAGTGTGCTTGAACGCTTAGTAGGAAGCCAACTCCGCGATGCCGGGTTCACCTCGTAAACCAGAGTATAGCAGAACTTGTCCCGACGGCGTTCTGTGTTCTCCAAAGTTTGACCAACGGACTTCACCCAGTCCCAGGATCTCAAGCTTCATGCGGCGTGCCTCATTGGCAAGTTGTGCCAATTTACCCTGCTGGGCTAGGGTTAAAACGTTCCATGTTCCTATTCGTGTCTGTTGTTTCGCGCTAAGAGTCGTCGCCGTAAAATCAGTCCGTATTCTTTCATTATCGGATTCTCGAACAAATTGATGTTTCGGGAACAGTAGGTTGTTGGCCCAAGGTTCCCTATCCACCGGGATGGGGCTGCCATCTTAGGTATAGCTTCCGGGGAATAGCATTTCATACTCAGCCGCTGGATGGCAGAACAGACGCTGTTGGAGCCGCACCTCCCTGGTGGACGGACGCTCGATCAGTCGGGTCAAAGTCCCACCCAAAACCAGGACTAGGCTAGTGCGCTTTGAGCGGCACACGGTCGCTTTGATAGGGCCTGCTTGGGGACACATGCAGCAACCCCACCACATCATAGGCAGACCCCACAGGACGCACCCTCTCACTCTAGCTGATGTCAGAAGGACAACAGTGCCCAGGCTGCACTACCAGCTAAGTACGCAACCCTTAGCTGGCGGTCAATTGTCATCAGAAGACCCGTGGAAGCGTGAATATTGGAACTTGTGAGGATCAGAGCTATGTTAGGCGCCCCTTCCCGGATGTCAACTCATCATTTCGCAGCCCGTACAATTTGCATAGAATTTTAAAATTTTGATCATCTATATATATTTTTAAAAAAAGTTGTAAAAACAAAAATGAGAGATCATTCTGAAGAACCGATTTGTTTTCTAAATAAATTGTGGACGCATAAAATTGTATCAGAAAATAATTGATCAATTTTTGGCGAGACAAAGTTCGCCGGGTCAGTTAGTTCTATATAAATTGGAGTGCGATTGTATTGATCCGGCCAGATTTTTTCCCGAGGTGTAAGGTAGCCTTAGAATGCACGGGGACGAAAATCCATCCGTCCTTTAAAATTAGGGAAACGTGTCACGGGGCTTGGTCCCCCATGCATTTTTAAAGAGGAAATTTGGGCACAGAAAACAAAATTTCCGCCCTTTTGAAAATACATGGGAAACCAAATCCCGTGACACTTTTTCCGAACTGTAAACCAGCCTTCAACGCGTGAAAATAATTGTTGTTTTATTATCGTCCTTCAAAACGGATTTTAGGATAATGACTTTTTTTCTTCGGTTCCATGGCTTAATTCACTTTCTCAACATATATTGAAGATCCAGGAACCCATACTACCTTCCGATATGTCTCGGGAAGGACAATTTGTGTTAGTGTGTTGGGTAAATAGTAGGGAGCTCTTTCGACAATATTGTATAGAGCGTTTGTCAATAGAAATATATTATGAAATGTTATTAATATATTCATGTATTTACTTACTAACCGTCCAATGTAACCCTAATCTTGCAAATGCTCCGCGTTCTATATAAAACACGTTCAATAACGCACTAGTTTATTTACTCACTGACCGCACACGGTTTGCGACAATTCCGCGTTATAATCCGAACACGTCTAATCGGGCCCTCTACTCACTGACCGGGGATTTCGCTAATGTTCTTGGTTCTACCTGAAACACGTCCGTAAGCACAACAATTAATTTACTTACTCTCCTGTTACAAACGCGTCCAATTATGCACTAATTAATTTACTCTCCGACCACACAATGCACAAACTCGGATGATCTCTTGACTATTTTGCGTCTTAATACGAACGCGATCAATCTTGCACTACTTATTCACGCACCAAATGCACTAACTCAAAACTCTCGACGATTTTGCGTTCTATTGCGAACACGTTCAGGGTCGTTCAAAAATGATGTCACAGGCTTTAAGGGGGGAGGGGGTCTAAGATTTCGTGACAGCACATTTATTAGGTATACAAAAAAGCGTGACAGAGGCGGAGGGGCGGCTAGAAATCCCAAAAAGTAGTAGACGTCATACTTGAATCACACGTCCGATCTCTCACCAATTAGTTTAATCAATCAAGTTTAATCAATTTGGTCGAATTTTTTGTTATCCAATAACCAAAATGACCGGTCTATCATTTGGCCGAAAAGTCGTTCAGTTGAATATTTCGTTTGGCTGAACTGGGGTGGCATTGTACATCGCGACTCGAAACGAGCAAATCATATAAGCTCCCGTAGGAAAGTGCTGTCGAATCGAGATGCGCAATGAGGCCCATGGTTGTTTGGCAGAACAAAGCATTTGGTCGAACATGTCATATGGGCGTACGTAAATGTCGTTTGCCAGACAGGACATAGTCCGAAAAAGGGCAAGATCAATAAAGAACGTCGCGCAAAAAAGTGCGATTTACACGGTTTTTTTAATTATCTTCAGAAAAATTTTTATGGGTCATCACTCGTCAGTCCTTATCGGACTTCCCCTTCTCGGACTCTTTTTTTCCCCTGTAAGCATGAAGTATTTTGTCCTGTATATGTAAGATTTTCATTTTTTTTATTTCACAGTCAGCCTGGTCGGCATCCGGTCCATGCAGGTGCCGCACAAGTTTTCCGGATTCTTCCTTGCGGCCGAGAAGGAACTGACCCTCAGCCGCCCCGAACCGCAGAACAATGGTGTACTGCACCACGTAGGTACGTTTAATCTGCTGGGAGACGCTCTGACCAAATTCAGTGAGCGCTGTCCCAATGCAGTGACCCAAACCAGCTCGATACCGAAGAGTGAAATCCAGGTGAACTGGGTTGCGCCACCGGCCGGAAGCGGTTGCATAGCGATTCGTACGACCGTCGTGGAACATCGCGACGTGTGGTACATGGACGATGGTCCATTGAGTAAGATATTCTGCGAAGATGAAGCTGATTCCGTGGATACGCAGCCTGTTGTACTCAAGGAATGCTGCGCATGCGATGAAGCAAAATACGAATTGACTTTCGAAGGACTATGGTCCAGGCATACCCACCCGAAGGATTTCCCTTCGAATGGATGGTTGACAAGGTTTAGTGATGTTATTGGAGCTTCTCATACGGTAGATTATCGTTTCTGGGAATATGGTCAGGTGGCGAGTGAAGGGTTGAAGCAAGTGGCGGAACATGGCTCAACTCGGATGTTGGAGAGTGAGCTGAAGAACCAAAGTGACAAAATCCGCACGATTATCAAAGCTAGAGGCATATCGTATCCCAATGTTACTGGAAAGACATTTGCCGTATTTAGGGTGGATTCCAACCATCATTTGGTGTCGATTGTTTCGATGTTGGACCCCTCACCGGATTGGATCGTTGGGGTTTCCGGACTGGAGCTGTGTCTGGCCAACTGTTCCTGGATTGAAAATAAGATTCTAAATTTGTATCCATGGGACGCCGGAACCGACAGTGGTCCCACTTATATTTCCCCAGACCAACCAACTAACCCGCCGGATGCTATCCGAAGAATTAAGTCGAACTATCCCAATGACCCTCGGTCGCCGTTCTACGATTCTAGTGGAGTTGAGATGAAACCACTCGCCCGAATTTACCTTTCCCGTCAAAGGCTCTATGAAAAGAACTGTGAAACCGATGACGAAGACAACGAGTCGAAACAGGCTTGCGAAACAGAACCATGGGACGAGTGGACCGAATGCAGTTCCCGCTGCGGAAAAGGTCGCCAAACTCGTCGTCGAGTGTTCAAATACCCGGTCAAAGCCAAGCAGGCGGATTGCAAAAAGAAACTGTTCGAAAGGAGACCATGCGTTGGTCCGGAACGGGACTGTGACTATCAGACCAGCCAGGAGTTGGACACCATCTATCAGAGTGACCCGGAGTGCGAGGTAACTGAGTGGGGTCCGTGGAGTGAGTGCAGTACCCCGTGCGGTAAGGGTAACAAAACGCGATCGAGAAAGTACAAGAAAAAGGGAGCCCGCAAGAAGTGTGAAAGGATGCCCAATCCGCCGAGGTTGCAGCAGACGGCACCATGCAGTGAGGAGTGTGCAGGAGACATTTCGCAACCGGTGATTAGCGCTGATGTGAGCATATGAATTATTTTAATACCTTTGAAAAAATCTTCTGATGCTTCTTTATTCTCAGATCAACCCGGACTGCAAGATGTCCCAGTGGTCCGAATGGGGACCATGCAGTGTCACGTGTGGCTTGGGTCGTAAAATGCGCACCCGTATGCCGCTGAGCGCTGCACTGAACACCAAAATGCATCACAAGCGCTTCGTTAATTACTACCTGGCACGGAGAAGGCCAACCAACAACGATGATGACGAAGAGGACGATGACGAGTCAGGTGGAGCCGATTACGACAATGGCTTGACCATTGATCGGGATGATCCTTGCTACGGTGTGGAGACCGTAGAAGAGGTAACTTGTGGCCACGATCTTCCTGCATGCGATGGGTTGTACGGTGTTCCTGGTAAGTCTTTTTCTAAAAAAAATCTAAAATTTGGGAATAAATAAAGACTAATCGGGGTTTCTCCCTTAAAGAACTGTGCTTCCTGGAACCGAAACCTGGAAATTGTCGAGATTCACAAACGAGATGGTACTTCGACAGTGATAAAAATGACTGCTCGATCCTGTTCTTTACAGGATGTGGTGGAAACAATAACAACTTTATGTCCCGGGAAGATTGCTTGGACACCTGCAGTAAAGGTATGTGACACTTTTTAGATAGACTTATGGAACTCTAGTAATATCAACGTATTCAACAGATCGAAAATTCACGAATATCCCGATCAGAGATCAAACGATCATTAACCCCGACTACTCGTCGGACTTCAAGCAGGACTGCAAGACTTCGCACTGGAAGCGAGGCCCTTGCAATGCAACCTGTGGTGAAGGTTTCCGCGTAAAAAGTCGAACCATTTTGGTAAGCCTAATTGATTTCAATGTTCCGGCCAATATCGGAAAATTATTATCGAGTGTACTCTGTTCCATTCTCATTTAGGCACATCCATCAAACGGCGGCCACCGCTGTCCACGGAAACTGCGCAAAGTGGAACGCTGCTTCGTGCACTGTGACTCCTCTCGGCACGACACCAATCCTTCATGGGGACCCAGCACCCGGTACACGCCGGAACCGATCGAGTGCGACTACTCGGCCTGGTCGGCGTGGTCCCCCTGCAGCAAGACGTGTGGTGACTACGCCGTCCAGCAGCGAACGCGCTACGTGCTGAACTCGGAACATGCCCGGCACTGTCCGCATAGGCTCGAGGAACGGAAATGTGATATCATGCCCTGTTTGCTGGGCAATTGAAAAAGACACGTGGTCGGGCTAGACGATGGAGAAAGTAGGTGAGATTTGTTTATTGTTTCATTGAATTATTTGTTCGAGAACTGTAGTTGAATCATTGTTTAGACTGTTTGTTTAATAGAATACTCATAATATATAAGTATATTTACTGATAAAGTTGAAACCTATTATTTAACTGGAAATTATTTTGAACGGAGTTGTAGAGGATTATCAAATAAAAGTGTAATCACTATATCAACATATACATTTAAGTGAAATAGGGAAAACCTTTTTGTACAATATAAAATCGGGTCGACGAATCAGCAGCATTTTAAACTAAAATGAAAAGCAAACATAAATTGATCAAAAAATAATAATATTTCGGACATGAAAGAATTGAAAAAGCAATCAATTGGATGTGTAAAAACTTACTCAAACACAATACGCATATAAGTATAACAATATTGAAAGTGATGATGATGTAACAGCAAAGAAACCCGAATCCAATGTTTTAGTGATTCAAGAATAAAACAAAACAATTGATGCATATTAAAGAGTGAAAATTCAACATTGTTTCAATATTTAAATAGATGAGTTGAGAAATCCTTATGTAAGAGGAATCATTTGTATAACGCCATTTGGCATAACGAACACTTGGCATAATTTTGAACTGTAACAAAAGAGTGGGTTATTTGGCATAAGTTGTAACTGTGAAGGAGAAAGGGTCATTCGATGTAATGTTTCCACATAGATAAAGTAGATCGAGGATTTTCTTCTTCTTCTATGGATCTACATTCCTACTGGAACTTGGCCTGTTTTTCAACTCAGAGGTCGTACACTAATAACGTAAGCAATTTTTCTGGGTTTTTCAACCTCTCCTCCCACCATGTAAGATTTTTTTCATACAAATGATTTTTTTATTTATATGGTGCGTGAGAAAACAACAAACCCTCCCTCCCTTCATAAGTGATTACGTAATATGTGTACGGCCCCTTAGTGTTCTATTAACACATGTCTATGCCCACCAATGCATGATTATGTATCTTGTGTGGCAAGTACACCGAAGATAAAAAAAAACCAACTTAATTCACCGAGTGGTGATACTGCCTTTCTCGCATTTAGCCAAGACACCAACCTTATATGGCGCTTATATAGTTCGATCCCATTTTCTTAATAACTTTTAAACGCAATGGTCAATCGTTATCAAATTCAATAGTGATCAACAAGGCTTTGTCCCTTGTCGAATGCAACTTGTTGCGAGAAAATCGGTTAAGAATTACTATATGAAAAAGTGGCTAATGTTTTTCGGTTTTCGTGTGCACACACACACACACACACACATACACACGGACAGACAGACATTTGTTCAGCTCGACGAGCTGAGTCGATTGGTATATAACATCATGGGTCTCCGAGACTTCTATAAAAAGTTCGATTTTGGAGTGAAATGATAGCCTTTCGGTTACTTTGTTGTACGAGAAAGGCAAAAAAACAACACGAAGAGAGTGTGATAGCTGAAGCGAAGGAGAACATGGATAGAAACGATATGCGGAGGTTTTACGCAACTGTCAATGGCGCGCGGCATAAGACTGCGCCAGTGCCCGCCATGCGCAATGACCGAGGGGGGATTACAGACAGGACTATGGTGGTAGCCAGGTGAAAGGAGCACGTTGAAGATTTGTTGAACGGTGAAAATGAAGGTGTATTATGGAGCAGGATGGACATAATCGGCGACGATCAAGCTGTGGAACCACCAACGCTGGACGAGGTAAAGAAGGCTCTAAACGAACTGAAAAACAATAAAGCTGATGGGAAGGATGAGATCCCAGTTGAGCTTCTCAAACACAGAAGTAAGCAGCTGCATCAATCAATCCACCGCATTATCCAGAAAATATGGGAGGATGAAGAGTTCTGCCGGCTGGCCTCATATGCCCAATCTATAAGAAAGAGCACTTCATCGGCGTATACCAGGCAGGTTTTCGTGAGGGACGATCAACGACGGATCAGATGTTTAGCCTGCGGATGATCCTTGATAAATTCCGGGAGTACAACTTGCATACTTACCATCTGTTTATTGATTTCAAAGCAGCGTACTATTCAGTGAAAAGAAATAAGCTGTGGCAGATAATGTCCGAACATGGTTTTCCGGCGAAACTGATTAGACTGATACGTGCAACGATGGATGGCTCAAAATCAAGTATTCGGATTGCAGACGAAATGTCAACTGCGTTTGTGACCTTAGACGGATTGAAGCAGGGTCATGTACTTTCAAATTTTATATTTTTTAATTTATTGTTCAACATTGCTCTAGAGGGAGCTATTAGGAGATCTGGCATGCAGAGGAGAGGCACTATCATCACACGGTCGCATATGCTCCTAGGCTTTGCGTACGACATCGACCTTATTGGAATCGATGGCAGAGCAGTAGTGGAGGCGTTTGTCCCGCTGAAGAGGGAGACGGCGAGGATAGGCTTAACCAATAGCTGTACCAAGACAAAGCACATGGTGCCAGGTAGAGATAGAGGAAAACCTAGTGGTGTTGGTGCTGAGGTAGTGCTTGATATGTTTGAAGTTGTTGAAGAATTTGTTTACCTTGGAACGCTTGTGATATGTGATAATAGACTTATTGCTGCTGCGAACAGGGCCTTTTACGGATTACGTAACCAGCTTAGATCCCGCAACTTGCAGATGGAAACAAAATTTACTCTGTATGTAACTCTGATCCTACCAGTGACCCTTTACGGACATGAAGCATGGACATTAAAAGAGGTCGACCGGAGAGCTTTCGTGGTTTTCGAGCGAAAAGCGCTGCGCACAATACTCGGAGGGAAACTAGAAAATGGTGTGTGGCGCAGACGCAAGAATCATGAGCTGTATTAAGTATTCAAAGAATAAAATATTGTTGATCGTATAAAATACGGCAGATTTCAGTGGGCTGGTCATTTAGTGCGAATGTCGGAAGAAAGAACAGCGAAAACAATATTCAACAGAGAACCAGATAGGGGACTTCGTGGAAGGCCACGAACACGCTGGCTGCACGCGGTGGAATCGGACATAATGGCCCTGAACGTTCGGGGAAACTGGAGGAATATCGCTCAAGACAGTCAAGACCGACGATTATGAAGCTCTAGAATACGTTAGGCATAAGTGTATCGACGCTGTAGCCAACCAGGTAGGTGCGTGGCAAGTACAATGGATACACTATGCTCAGTGACAATCGAGCTCGCCATCTCCGGATTGGCAATCCTACGCCTTTGCACGAAAGGCTAACTGGAGACCGAGGATCGAGGATACGTTCTGATAAATTGAAACTGATGGAGGACATTTTTCGAAAGGAAGGACAAACAAAACGGCACAACTTTTTCCGAGAAAGAGAGCATATTTACCATTGATTTATTCCAGGCAAACGGCCATTCCGAAAAAACTAATCTCAATTACCGTTGCTTGATGCCGGACAAACACATTGTTTCGAATAAAAGGATAAAATTCACCATTGCCTCAATCCGAGCAAACGCCAACTTTCAAAGATGGATGCACATCCACCTTTGCCTTATCCGGGCGAGCGCCTACTTTAAAAAAGGGATATTAGGCACTAAAGAGGATTAACTAACAGCTCAATCCTTTCGTTTTCAAATAGACCCAATTTAATAACTAGACTCTTCTAATTAAAACAATAAATTAAAAAAAAAGTACAAAAAGTGCATAACAGTTGAGAGTATAAATTATGATCTCTTCGTTCAGATACAAAGTTTTTCAAACACAGCTTTAAGAATAGGTGTGCAGCGAAGAGCACTAGAACTTTACTATCACCAGTAACTCTTTCAATCATAAATAATTAACTTTCCCTTCCAACAACTGCACCGCATCTGTTACTTGATGTCACTCAACAACAAAGATAGTCTACTTCAAGAAATTAAAGAAAAAAGCATTTGTCGTTTCGAGACTGACATTGTTAAATGCTCTTTGCCATACAGAAAGCCAAGCAACAGTTCACAATTAAGAAAAAAAAATCCTTTCGCTGATGCTTTGCCTTTCTCTTACACCAATACCGAAGAAAGATTGCAAGTCCACTCCTGAATCAAAGTTTTGCGTCATGCAACTAATTGACTAGTTCACTCGCACTTGCCATATGGTTGTTTTCGAGTAAGTGTTATGGAAGCGAATGGATGGAATCATTCGTTTTTGATTTTTTCATCAGGATCGATATTGATTTCATGTGTAAAAGCTGCAATTTCAATGATTATGGGAACGCATGGTGCATATTTTGAGAAGAGGGTCTCACTCAGTGGATTTTGTTTTCGAATCATGTAAGTTATGCCAATTTATGATATCAGATTTAGCCATGTTATGTCACCAAAAATAAAATGCTAGGGCTCGTTATTCCCCAGTCAAAGTAAGTGATAAATAAAGAATTTTGCTATTGAATTGAAGTGATATTTTTTTGCCTTTATGAGTTTTCCGGCAACAGAATATCACCATTTTTTATATATGAATAACAGCAATATCTATTAGATCTTAGACCGAAGGAAGTGTTTACCCTTCAAATGTTTTAAACTAAATCTTTCACATGTTGAGCAATTCCACAATTCGAGTTTCAGACATAATGACATTAAAAAGCTGAACAAAATCGAGTTTAAGGCTTAAGATTTCGGTCCACATGTTCTTTAAGGCTAGTTTACGTATCAGGAACTTGTTTGCAAATTTCGCTCCCATATGTGTGGGCGCCCGTTGTAGAAAATTAGAAATTTGGCCCGATTCCGACGGAAACCACTGAGATTCCGAGCTGGAAACCAGCCAAAAATTAGCCAGGATTTGTTTTCTTTTCGCGACGAAATAGCATGAGTCCCATCTTTTTGGAAGCACATGGGAACAACATCAATAGACAAGATTCCCGAGGTATGAGGCTACTTTTAGCGTCATTTAAATCAATTTCGATCAAAATGGACTGTAAATTGATTAGATTTGATATTTATCCACATGCGACAACCATATTCATGGAAAAAACTCAAATAACATTTTATTAATGTTTTTTCCCCGGTGAGATTCTTGATATTCTTCTTCTTCTTATTATTGCTTTACATCCCACACTGGAACAGAGGCGCCTCGCAACTTAGTGTTCATTAAGCACTTCCACAGTAATTAACTGCGAGGTTTCTAAGCCAGGTTACCATTTTTGCATTCGTATATCATGAGGCTAGCACGATGATACTTTTATGCCCAGGGAAGTCGTGACAATTTCCAATCCGAAAATTGCCTAGACCGGCACCTGGAATCGAACCGCATGGCTAAGGAGGGACCGCAGATTTTCCCTCACCTATACTGCCGTGAATCGCTAAATCAGTCCCATATGAATGCCATATGCAGATGGGACTGACTTGCGATTCACGGGAGTATATTAATGGAAAAAACTCTGATTAATCCACCTAGCGGTGATGGTACCTTTCTCGTGCAAATAAAAAAATGTATTTTGTAACTTCCGATGGTCCGGTTTGGCCATTTTTTTTCAATAGGAAATAATGGGACAGAATTCTGCGTCGAATGCAACTTGTTGCAAGCAAATCGGTTAAAGATAAGTGCCTGAAAAATGAGTGACAAATTTTTATTGATTTTTTTGTAAAAAAAATGGTATTTTGGCCATAATTTCCGAGCCCATAGTCCGATCTGGCCAATTTTCAATAGGAAACAATGGGACAGGATTTTGCGTCGAATGCAACTTGTTGCAAGCAAATCGGTTAAAGATAAGTGCCTGAAAAATGAATGACAATTTTTTATTGATTTTTTTGTAAAAAATGTATTTTGGCCATAATTTCCGAGCCCATAGTCCGATCTGGCCAATTTTTTTATAGGAAACAATGGACAAGGCGTCGAATGCAACTTGTTGCAAGCAAATCAGTTGAGGATAGGTGCGCCCAGACACACACACACACACACACACACACACACACACACACACCTGGGGGCAGCAGGGACTTTGTCCAAGGGCTTGACGACCCCTCCCCATGGCCACTGCGAGTTAGACCGGGACCATCGTCCCTAACCCCTAATCCCAAGGCGTCAAGCGACCCGTGCCGAGGGGATGCATGGCCAGGGGGGTGAAATAATAAGCTAGGCCTTTAACGGAGCCTGTGGGGTACCTGGGCACCCTCCACAGTAATTGTCCCTTACCGCGTTATGCTGGGCTCTGGCGTGGTGGACCTCTTTTCCCGAGCAACTCGTGGGACCAAAATGGAAAACCAAGTCAATTCTTCAATTAGTGGTAGTAGTGTAGGCGACAACCCCTTCGCAAGAGGTGGGTTGTTCAGGTCTCCGCCTAGGAGGCCAGAGGCAATAGTCGGCAGCTCAGTGCGCAGCGCCAGCGTGGGTCACTCAACCTTCCTCTCGGCTATAAAAACGCCGGTAGGGGTTATTGACGGCCCATGGCTTGTGGAGGCGATGAACCGCAAACGCGATGGGCTTTCGGCCTTCGAGGTGGCGACGGAACAGCTGGACGCCATCATCGTCTTTGCGTCATCGAAGCATAATGCTGGACGCCAAGCTGGAGAGGGCGGTCGGGACGGCCAAGTGTAAACCCGTGAAATCGGTGGAGTCGAGGTCTACCCAGACTGAGGCCCAAGGATTCGCGGACTCGGGCAAGGTCGAATCGACCGAAGGCGTGCCAGCTAAGGCGGTGGTGCCAAAGTCTACCCAGACTGAGGCTCAAGTATTTGCGGGTACGTCGGGGGTGACTGCTCCAACGGAGCAGACACAAAAACGGGGGAGACAGTCTCCAGGGGATGAGCTCCTGGGGCCGCTCCAAAACGCGGAGGGTTACTACCCCGAACAAGGGTAGTGGGGCTGAAGCTGAACCCCGGTCAGGTACCTCCAAAACCGGGGAGGAAGGACCTGGAAAGGTCCGTCCACTCAGGCAAGACGGTGGTAAGGGGTTACGGCAGGCTGAAAGTTCTCAGCCGCACCAGACCAGGAAATAGAGGGAATGACGCCTCCTGGACCCTGGTCAAGAACAAGAGGAAACCGAAGACGTCAAGGGCCGAAAAGAAGGCCCAGGCGAATGAGGGTAGCAAGAAGTCTAGGGTAGGCGCCAATCGCTCCAGGGGCGATGCCCTAGTCATCACGGCGGACGAGGCTAAGTACTCGGATGTTTTGAAGGCGATGAGGAGCGACGTCAAGCTCGGTGAACTCGGCGCCGACGTACGTCGAATAAGACGTACCCGGATGGGCGAGATGATCCTCGAGCTGAAGCGGGGCGTCTCGCAAAAGGGCGTCGCCTACAAGAAGTTGGCGGAGGAAGTCCTAGGCGAGACGGTCAAGGTGAGGGCACTCACGACGGAGGTGAATCTAAGGGTTAAAGACCTGGACGAGATCACCGAAGTCGAAGAGCTCGTCACGGCACTGCGGCGACAGTGTGAAGTGGAGACGCCCACCGCAGCCGTTCGGCTACGGAAAGGTCCGGCAGGGACGCAGGTAGCATTGGTTCGGCTATCTGCAGCGGACGCGTCAAGGTGGGATGGTCGGTATGCCCTGTGGGCATATACGAGCAACCCGAAGTTTGCTTCAAGTGCCTGGAACCGGGGCACAAGCAATGGGACTGCAAAGGCCCTGACAGAAGCAATCTCTGCCGACGCTGCGGTTTTTAGGGACATAAGGCACAATGCTGCACGAACCCTCCCAATTGTTTGATTTGTTCCAGCAAAGCTGTAAACAGCAAGCACCCCATGGGGGGTTCAATGTGCCCGGCGTTTAAGCGGGCTGCAAAATCAAAGTGCAGGTACAGCAGCTGGCTTGCTCGGCTTCGCCCGAGTGTTTGGTGTGCGCAGGTTTAGAGGAAACGGCGGAACACGTGTTGTTCGTGTGCTCACGTTTTCGCGCAATGCGTGACCACATGCTTGCCACATGTGGTCTGGACACTACCCCGGACAAACTAGTTCGGAGGATGTGTAAAGATGAAGTTGGCTGGAACGCCGTTTTATCGGCTATCGCCCAAATCGTCTCGGAGCTACACAGAAGGTGGCGCGTGGACTCAAGGATGGCTAGTTCAGGCGCAAATAAGAGGTGGTCCAAGGGATCGGAGTCGGCTTCATGGGTCATACCGGTGGTCATGCTCTGTGGTCGAACTCGATCCTTTTATCGAACAAGTGGCCGCGCGAAGAACAACATGGTATCGTCGCTTTCGCGGCGTCGGTCAGCCAGGCGGGTTCTGAGCCCGAGGACGGAAAGGGTCCTCGTCAAGGCTGGGGCAGGCGTAGGCCTCGCGTCGGCAAGTCCCTCTGTGTGCTGGCGAATAGGCCCTATCGCAGAAAGGTCAATTTGGGGTGCACGCGGCATCATCATTCTTGATACCAGTCGTGCAGAGGGAAGCAGGCGCGAAGTCGACCCTGCCCACCTTCCGAGGACATAGGGCGTGGTAAGGCCACCTGGAAAGCCGGCAATGCGCTGGCACGATACCATGGTGTTCTTCTAAAAAAGCGAGTCACGATGTTCGATGCTGCAAGGACACACCCCCCTTTGAAGCATTACTTTCTGGTTGTACCGAAGGGACTATGGGCTTGGTGGCAATGGAAACGGTTTAGCGGGTCGGGGATGTAGTCCTGCCTCCCTCGTTTGCTGTTGGAGGTGGTCCTTAACCCCGCACTTCCTGGACAACCCAGGATGTCTGTTGAGCAGATGCCCCCTCCATTGCTTAGGAAGAAAAAAAAAACACATACAGACAGACATCATCTGAATTCGTCGAACTGGGTCGATTGGTATATAACACTATGGGTCTTCGGGCCTTCTATAAAAAGTTTGTTTTTGGATCATATAGCCTTTACGTATACTTAGTATACGAGAAATGCAAAAAAAAACAGCATCCCACCCTCATGCTATTTCGCATTTGTCTTTCGACATTTTTTTCTCTTATGCCCAGATCGGCTTAAAGCAGGGTACTTCGATTTTTTTTTTGCTGTTTTCAATTGTTCAGAATTGATATTGGTCAGTAATAAAATCCTCAATGCATATTTAAGAGTGGATTAAAATAAAATTTCAAAATTCCACAACTTTTTAAAATATTTTGAAAAATAAAGTAATTTTTTGTTTCATTGGGTTTTGTCCCGAAATATTTGTAGTTTAGTATTTTTCCATAAGTAACTTAATACAATAGGATGTGGTAGTGAATGATTCACTCTAAAAAAAATCTCTAACTTCTTACGCGGAAAATGAAAACTAGGCTCATAATTTTGAAATTTTCACAGCGCTCGATTTTTGTGATGCTGGGTTATTGGGCCGAATGGTCAGAAGGAAGAAAAAAGAAGGAAGAAGCAAGAAGCAAGAAGCAAGAAGGGGGAATAAAGAAAGAGAACGAAAAAGGAAGAAGAAAAAAAGAGAAAATGAAGAAAAAAGAAGGAAGAAGAAAGAATAGAGAAGGAAGGAGGAAGGAGAAGGAAGGAAGAAGGAAAAAGGAAGAAGGAAGAAAGAAGAAGGAGTAAGAAAAAAGGGAGAAGGGTGAAGGAAGAAGATAGAAAAAAGAAGAAAATAGAAAGAAAGAAGAAGGAAGACGGAAGAAGAAAGACGGAAGAAGGAAGACGGAAGAAGGAAGGCGGAAGAGGAAGGAGGAAGAAAGAAGAATAAATAAGAAAAAAGTAATAAGAAAGAAGAATGGAGGAAAAGGAAGAAGGAGGAAGGCAGAAGGAAAAAAGAAAAGGAGAAAGAAATAAAGAAGGACGAAAAAAGGAAGAAGGAGGAAAGAAAAAGGAATAAGGAAAAATGATATAAAAAAGAAGGAAGCTGAAAGAAGGAAAAAGGAAGAAGAAAGTAGAAGAAAAAGGGAGCAAAAAGCAGGAAGAATTAAGAAGAAAGAAAAAAGAAGATGGAAGAAGCAAGAAGAGAGATAGAAGAATGTTGTAGTGAAGGAAGAACTTCTGGTTTCTTATTTTTTGCCTCTTTTTTCTTATTCGGCCTAACGCCCTTCGGCCAAATGACCTTCGGCCTAATGGCCTGACACCAATTTTTGTCACAATGTTTTTTGACATGTCCCGTTTTCCCATCGTCATCCGTCATCGTTTGTCCCATTTTTAAACCGAATTGATCTGGTCAGCCTACACATCATTATGAGCATGATATTATCGCTCAGGGTTATGATAATAGCAAATTTGTGTTTAACCGCAGATTTAAAGAAGCAAAAAGTTAAACTACAGGTAAAAATAATGTATACACATGCTCCGTTTTTATTTTCCAAAACAAGTTTTCGCGAAATCTAACTTATAATTGGTAGATTATTACCTCCAAAAAATACGCTGCCTGTCAATGTACTTTACGAAAAATATTAAACGAATTCAAGTATTTTTCAGTGCTAAGAATCTCAAAGATTTTGTTCATAATCGCGAATGCATTCTGATTAGAGATCCAACTGGATTATATTCATAATATCATTCGAATTCTTTTTCAGAATTGCAAATAGAGTTTGTCCAGAACCTTCAAACGGAGTCTGTGCAGAATCCTGGATGGGGTTCCGAACGGATTATGCTCAGAATCTCAAACAGATTCTATTCAGAATTCTAAACGGACTCTATTCCGAATTCTAAACGAATTTCGGAAGGATTCTACTCCGAATCCTAACCGAGATTCTGTTCAAAATCATGAACGGATTCTCTTCAAAAATCCAAAAGAATTCTGTTTAAAATCCCAAGCAGATCTGTTTAGAATTCCAAACAGATTCTAAATAGAATCCAAACGAATTCTACTTAGTATCCTAAGTGGATACTTCTTTCGACAAGTTATAGTTATAACCTTGAGCATACGAAACATAAGATCGAAATTACAGAATCGGTCGACATATGATTAGTTGGAAAAACAGTTTAGAATATTTTCTGCCAACTGGTATAGCGAAAAATCCATTTCTCGTATTATGTCCGTTACTTCAAAAACGGTTCTACAAACTAAGAGTCAGTAACGGCGATAAAGCCTGTAGAATGAAATGACCTTTTAAGTACATATTTTATTTGTAAAAGAATTACAGGAATAATATATTTTGTTCAGATATAAAATGTATTGTAATATACAATATGAACTAAAAACAAATGTTGCAATAATACTGCGGCCCGCTTCAACAGCTCAAAATTGCTGTGCGGCCCTTGATACTAAGCATGCTGGGGACCACTGTTGAACGTAATACCCCTTTCATCATTTTCCTCACTCAACACTCCAACTGAAACTTGACCAGCTATTGGCATTCTATTAGCATTTCCTCAGTTATTAATTGAAAACTTTTAAATAGCCGCCATTGCATGAGTATGTATTTTGTGTGGCAAGTACAATGGATACACTATGCCCACTGCCCAGAATGTCAAGAAAGTTTCCAAACCGAAAACATCCTAGACCGAATCGAAAATCGAACTCGCCATCTCCGGATTGTCAATCCTACGCCTTTGCTTGCAAAGCTAACTGGAGACGCCTTCGCCATTTATACCCAAAATGTTTCCACTTAGGGGCTGGCAGTACCCTTGCTCCGTTTGATGCGCCTCCGAATGCACGTCCCAGTCAACACAAAGCCGTATATAATGCCACATAAGATGCTAAAGTGAAGGCGATACACGTACAAGTTATATGGGGAAGTACGATAACTGGGGTACCAGCTGATTGATGATCGACGTTTCGTGTTATAAGATGTCACAACTAATAAACTACTGAACCGTATGAGTCGCCTCTCCACATCTCGAAATTGAAGGGGCCATCGAGATAAGGAGTTAATGCAAAATTATCAGATTGCTAATATTGCTCCTGTTTGAGAGACCTAGCAGCCAAAGTACTGGTTTTAGCGAAGTATTATTAGCGCTCTAGTACTTATGCATATACTAGATAAGGAGAGTTCGAGGCAGGCTTGTAAAATGTCATCTGCATGTCATTTGACTAATTTGTTCATAACTTTTTTCAGAATAAAAACTTACTTCATATTTTTAGATGTACTCATAACGCTTGAGTAGGGCTACATTTTTGTTAAAGGGTACATTGCTCTAAATATAGCATCTGAGGCTGAAGAGTGAAAACTTTCCAAAATGTCACGTGTCATTTGGCATAATGTCATTTAAATGACGCCCCAGATTACATATTTACAGCAATGCCTTATTAGACAAAGTTGTAGGCACATTTAAGGGCTATAAGTTCGACATACCTCAGGAACCGATAGCTAACTTCTGAACAAGTTCTGGAAAAATTATACAAACGAATGCAAATGACATTTTACAACACTGTCGAGGAATAGAAGGAAAGTTTAAATGAGTACTAGATCGTAAAAAACTCGTTGCTACGAAAAACGACTACAAAACAAATGTCATCTCTTTTTTAATGTTTTTGTTATTGTCTGAAGATGGTCTAGTAGCACAAAACAGATAGACATCATAGAACAAACAGCAAAAATCAAAGTGAACTCTTTGTGTATCAACAATTGACGAACGGGCCTCCCGTGTATCCAAGGCGACAGAGAGAAACAGATAAGCATGCGCTGCTGCTCTGTCTTATGCTCGTTGTTGAGTAAAGCTTGACTTCCACCGCTAGGTTCGCTAGCGTTTCAAAATCAGGGAAGGACCACATTCTACGGCAAAGATGCCTATATGTTATGTGCTAGTAGCCTAGAAATTTGAACATATCGACATAGGGAGAAAGAATCCTTAACAAAATAAATAGGGCACTGCACAGAAACATCTCTTTCTCTTTCGTTTCTCATTAATTTGGACGTTTACTGGCCTTGTTGTTTTCTTTTTTTTTTTTGCAGCGAGAAAGAGACAAAGCAGTCCGTGCAGTGCCCTATATGACCAGAACACATCGAGATAGAGAGCTGTCGAGATAGAGAGGTTATCGAGATATAGAAAGCCCAAATGTATGTAGATTGAAGGGACCGAGAAAACCATCGACATAGGGAGAGATATAGAACATTGAAATGTAGAGAGTCGACTGTATTTATTGGCATCAATCATATCACAGCAAGATAATTAACAATCAAAAATATAATTATCGTTTATCGTCCCTTCTGTACCGGAAGTAACACAGACTATTCGATGTTTTGATTACCCACCTATTTACGAGTGTCACTCGGAAACCCATACTTGTGTGACCACAATTCCACGCGGCTCCACATACCACAAACTCAATAACGGTCAAAGTAGCAACCGACATTGATTCTACAAAATCTGCATAGAATAATAAATATATTCACAACGGTAGCAACATTAATTTTCCATAAAAAAAGACACCAACACCTTTCTCGTGCTCTAGAAAAGGAAAAAACAATACTTAGTCCAAAGTCTGATACCAAAAACTCTAATAGTTTTTGATGGATCATTCTTTATCAAGTATTGATTTTTTTTATAGAATTGTTTCAATGTATCCGGAGATGTTTTTATGTTTTTGTCTATGCACGAGCGGCAATTTCAGTGAAATCGAGCCACAACTGACAGTGTAGGCATAGGCAGTTGTCGAGAGATGATGGCGCAAAACAGAATGACACTCATGAAACCACCAAAAATCCACTTCTGAATGCAATAACCGATGGCCATGGTTTCCCATATGTCGCCCTCAAATGCCATCGCCCCACCATCGGGATAACGTCATCGAGGATGCCGGTGCAATATTGCTGATTTATCATCACTTGTGATCGTTGCCGGGCACTGGCCTATGCCAAACAGCGCTGCTGCACACAGTGAAGAATCTGAAATATTTTCAGTTTTAGGAAATTTTAATTTTGGGTCTTCCTTCCATGCAGGTAGAATGGACATAATTAATTAAATAGCCCGTACTAAAAACATCTTTCATTAGTTTGAGATGCAGCAACAAGACTTGTCGCCACTGTGTATCGCGTAACCACATTCGTCATGAAATGTGTGGCCATTTGAGTGTGGAGACTTTGATGTCACCATCATGCGAATAGCGATAGTCCGATAGTACGATAGTCCAGGCGGGACCGGGTAGGAAAGGCTTGCTTAGAACAAGCGCTGACCTGACATAACCTAACCTTCGTACGAGATGGCTGTTGTTGTTGGGCCAGGTTAGGATTTGGGTCGCATACGGTCTGCGTGCTAAAGAGAAGAGAACACGTGTGGCAAATAGCGAGTATCCTACGTACGTTAGATTGGATCTATTCAGAAACGAGGTGCGATATTGGGATTTGCTTTTTTGCCCAAGGCAATTTGCTATCAACACCACTTTTGGGCACTGGGTAAACTTGTGGAAGCTTCATCATCCTACCTACATTGCCTTTACATTTAGTCCGATATTGAATGATAGCTTGGGGATCACTTTACATTTGGCGGAAAGTTCAGTTCGGATACAGCATTCCTAGGATGATTGGTCAATCTGATATTTTTTTGTCCTACTGTATTTGTCTGGTTGGTTCGCAGAGTTATGTTTTTTGGCTTCTCAAATAGGTGAGAAAATATGTTCAAGCAACTTTAGACTCAAAATCGATAAACATTTGCCACCTTTAGCAAATAACAATGTGTTTTATTTGGAAACTACCGTGATACAACTATCGTATATTACATTGAGAATGACCAAAATAGAAACACCACATGTAGAATGAGATTTGATATTTTTCGAAATTTTCAATACAAAAATCAGGCTGGAAAGACTTCTAAATATCAATGATACAAATAAATAATCAATCCATGATTCAAAATTAGTCGAGTCAAGTATGAGATACCGAAAACGTCCCTACTGCATGAGGTCAATGTAAATGAATCAAACAAAACTTTTCCTAATTCTTTTTTTTCTTACCATCATATCAAAAGAGGAAAAACCCTGTGGTTGGTTGACAGGCAAGATCAGATTGATGACGGCCAATCGTGACAAAGCCAGTGATGGTCCGAAAGCTTTGTCCAACTCTTCCGCGAACTGCGAAGGAGAAAGAAAGTTAACCAAATATGTCAAGATCCGGCATCACATCAGCATCTTTCTGAGAAGTACTTACTGGTGTGAAAGCTTCCATATGAAGGAATCAGGGATGAGATGAGATGTTGTAAAAAGTTTTTTTTCCTGTCCGCTAGGATATATGTATGTATGGAAGATATCCGGCAAACGTTGCCGGTTTGATTGAACTTCTATTTCATGTACACAGCTCATAATGCCGTCTTAATATGAACCATCAGAAAAGTTTTTGTTATGTATACCGTGCAAACTCATACTTCGGACGCTTAAGCACTTTCTGATATACAATAATCCTGTTTACTCACATTTAAAATCACACCGTTCAAATTACCATTGCAATCAGCAAGTATAGTATTCATCTTTGAGCTACGTATTTAATATGTGCAAAATATTGCGAAGAATGTTTGCAATTTATGAAAATGTCCGGCTTCTGTTTGATTCAAACCTCGGACATCGGTGGGTTTGGATTCATATTTCGGACACAAAGATTCAAACTTCGGACACCTGATTACACATTACCGGAAAGAATAATTGAAAACAATTCTCACTACACAGCTCAGACTGTATTTTAATCATTCCATCGTATGGTTTTAACATGTTTTATTAGAATGTAACTATACCAAACCAAGCTAAAACTATAAGTCCTTCCGAACCAGCTTCACGAAACATTTCAATGAAATATTTCAGAAAATTTCCCATGCGAATTGAAGCGTCCGAAGTTTGAGTGTGTCCGAAATTTGATTATCCACGGTACTGCCCTGCTAAGCATAGTTTTCTCATGAAGTTATTTTGTGAGGCCATTTCCACTGAACTGGTGATGGCGCATTTTCCAAAACAAATTATTTCTTCATTATTTTCATTTATCATGGCTATATCTGACAGCAGTACATTCCAGTTCTAAACTTGTTTAACCGCAAGGCAACCAGAGCTATACTGGGACAGTATTCTTACCTTGGACAAATTCTGAAGCAATTCCCACAATAATCTACAAAACTGCTTACTTAGCTACTATTCTTATTTTACACTTCCTGTGATACAAGCTAAAATAAGGGGCGTTCAACATAATTTTGGTCCTCACATGTGACAATCTCATATATCAGATTTGCCGTTGATAAAACATGTATAAACTGGAATATATTTTATGTTAGTATAGATCTAAGTCAGCTAATGATAGAAAGTTCTGCCAGCATTGATGATTTTCCCGAAAAAACAACATCATTTGGAAACGATTGTCAACTGTACTTGGTGTGTAGCTCAAATTCCATTTCGACTTTGTGCAAATATTTAATCTTCTGCTCAAATGCGCTTTGCCTTCAAGTCCTACCAACTCGGTGTCGCAGTAATCGTCTTCGAGTTGCTGCAGTTAGGCATTGAACAGTGGGTTAAACATGTGCTGATGGGCGTATTCAAATCTGTTTGAAATATTTTTTTTTAAATCAAAGATTTTTCTCTTTTGCTGCTTCTTTCTGAACAAAATGCATCTTAATGGTACCTAACGGGTGGCAACTAAAAAATTGGAATGACTTCAATACTTTTCATTCAGAATAATAATCCTTTCACAGAAATATTACTTTAAGTGAATCAATCCTTAGAACAGGGCTGCCCAACGTACGGCCCGCGGGCCGGATGCGGCCCTCGGCTCCATTTTTTGTGGCTCGCGGCATGTAAGAAAAATAACCTCATAGTCGGCCCGCCAGCTTTTCTCTCTGGCTCCAGAAGTTTTTTTATTAATCATTATTCAATATGTAAGTTTTAATTCTAAGCTCGCGCTGCAAAACCATTATTTGAATTAAGAAAATTATTTTGAGCTTTTTAGTGGAATGTCTTCACTTGTCATAAGACGAGTTTGTACAATCCCATTTAATTCCACCACTTAATTGTACCTTGACAGATACGTATTTCGACCTCAACAGTAAGGTCGTCTTCAGTGTCTCGTACTTGACTCGACTTATTTGAATTATTTGCATTATTTGAATTTGAAACGAAAAATTATATTTTACATAATTTGGAATGATTACATAAGCGACCCAAAGACACAAAAGGTTGATGTGGAACATCGCGTTTCCAATAAAGATTGATCATAGTAGTTTATGTCCACGTTGAAAAAAGGAAAGCCGGTTTGAGCGAGTAATGGCGCTTAAGCCTAGGCATAAGGGCCAGGACATATGGGAGAAATATATGTGTCCCATCCCTGGAAGATTGATCAGCAAGGAGTGACACTTATCTTCTTAGCAACTCCCAACGTCATCTTTTCATACACCCCCTGAATGTGGAACGGTTGGTACGGTTGTCCCCGTTTCTTCCTTTCGTGAATTCTAAACTATTCGTTGTTCATGTTATTCATTACTGAATAATCTGATTGCCGATGAGTTATAAATGTGGGCCTGGCCGTTTTAATATTTGTGTCATATTTTTGATATGCTGACAAGAAAATGCTCGGATATACAACCGACATTTCCAGGATGCTTTTCAGTACTGGCTGTGCATGTGCTAAGACAAGACAAGACAAGACGTTGAAAAAAGGAAAGAAATTTGTTCGGAAAGTTTTGCTTTATTGAAGGAATAAAATCTGAATCCAAGCATTCTATGAAATATGACATTTGAAAGGGTCCAGGTAAGAAACAAAAGTGGATAGAATTTCAAAGGTTTCTATTTAAATTTCCATTTATTGATTCAAATTATTGGTACAATTGATCATAGAAGCAACAAACTCTTTTCACTAGAGCTAATACAAAGTCAGAAAATGCAGTACGATGCAGAAAATGCAATTTTGCTGTTAGTATGATTTTGGCAAAAGGATGACATTTTTCCAGACCGGAGAGCTGTTAAGGAATGCATTTTGGTTGTTGATGACAGCGTGTCTTAAGGAAACAGGTAAGTAGGTAAAAGTTCTCGCAGAAGATTTGAAAGCTGCATAACGCGAAGAAGCCGCCTGCTTCATTTTCTACTCTCTCGCAAGCGATGAAAATACCATCACGAAAAACGTGGTAAAGGTGGCTGTCTTCGTGGTCATTTTTGAATGACAGAGAAATTGGCAGCTTTATTCCCAATGCAGGGAACAACTATCGGGGAAAACCTGAGGGCTGTTAAGACATGTGTAAAGAAACTTTTTTTCTCCTTCGAAAACTTAGGTGACCTTACGATAGAGCACCAGCAATGACAGGAAAGAACAATGGCGTTGTGACAATTCTAAGCAAGGAAAAGCAATCACGATATTTCCCTGCACTGCAAAGCGATATTTTCCTGCCATTCCATATTCACCAAAAGAATCGATATGCGAGAACGATCAATATTCGTCAAGTATTGACGATCGTTATTAAGACAATCAACTTTATAAACATTAGGGAACTAAACCCCCACCAATTACAAATGATGTTGACGGAAATGAAAGGCGAATACGGAGACTTGATGTATTATTGCGAATTTCATTGACTAAGTCTTGGTACCATCCTTGAGAGATTTTAATCTTTTCGAAAAGAAAATGGCACTATTTCTACAAGATAAAGGAAAACCACTGCCCTAGCTGAATGATTCTGAATAGATGAGTGACTTGGCTTTTCTAGCAGATATCGCCAAACATCTCAATGACTTGATATCTGGTGCATTTCTCTCATCCTGTTGAAAACAGCATGCAAATCTGTTCAATATGCTGGTAAAGTAACCATTTTTTAACATCCGGTAAACGGTGTGAATAGATAAATTTAATGTTGCAAATGGATCTCTAATGCAACGACGAAAACAAAATAAACAAAAAAGATTGTTTTAACGCAATTAAATCGTCTTTAGTTTTTATAGAAAATGAAAAAAAAAATTTTGAAAGTATTTAAAAAGTTATGTACAAAATATTTTCTGGCCCTCCTACAAGTGAAAATTCTAAAAATTGGCCCGTGGCTTGAAAAGGTTGGGCATCGTATAAACCTGTGGGAAACGATAACGGACATATTTGCTTAAGCAATGGAGAAAATCCATCCAGCCGTTTTCGAGTTATGCGGATACGAACACAGACCATTTGATTTTTATTATATAGAAGATTAATTGTATTAGCTATTGCAGGCCTTTACGGTTGGCCAAAATATCTTAGAAGTTTTTTTTATTGTTTTTATTGTTTTTTTTATGTCTTTATTAGCGAGACTTTCAGGCTGGTTTCGTAACATCCTGGAAGTTATTGTTTGGTGTGATCATCCAAGTCTGTGAACTCAGTGATTCTACGCTCCAACAAAAAAAATGTTTGCAGCCACATTCGAATGAACATTGCTCGACACAAACACCTCCTTAGTTATTGTGCATATATAGTAGATGTCTTCTTATTGGCATTACATTCCCCACTGGGGCATTGCTGCCTCACTGCTTAGTGTCCTCTCCCACAGTTATGACCTGCGAGGTTTCTAAGCCATGTTACCATTTTTGCATTTGTATATCATGACTCATTTCAGTAACATTTCAAGTTTTATTCCGCTCTAGAAATGGTTTTCAAGATCGAATTACAAGAACTGACAATAAAACCCATTACTACAGGATTACCTTCTGATGACCACTATAAGAGTAAGATATGTCCAAGTGGCCCTCTCTAGATTACCACTATAAACCTCTTATAAGAGTATATAAAAATCGGTTTCAAGCCGCTCGCAAAAAAAGGGAATTTGGCTGCGGCAGCTGTCAAAAATTTGCTTTGAAAAAAGAGAAACAAAATCTTACAAACAAATAATAACAAACTAAAGTGTTGATGAAAATCATGATGAGGATGACTACAAAATAATACTTTTTTTTAAGTTTTTTCTCCAATGTACTTTCATGGAAATGAGGTGCGCGCTCGATTTCATGATGAAAGCTAGTGCAAAAATTAGATTAAGCACTACGCGCCCGAAAAATAATATAGTTTTGGGCAATGAATTTAAAATTATTGTAATATCAATAACGTAAATCTTCACTGAACTAATTGATATTACACCCAGATATATTTGTTTTTTATACCCTTTACCAAAAACGTGTCTTTTGCGGCGAAAATACCGTCTAATCATAAATTCCAGTGATAAATTTCACTGACTTGAAGATGGTTCTCCATTTCCAATATGGCCATCATAGATTTCGATCAGAAAAATGTTGCTCTTATTAAACACCGTTATAAACCCTTTGCAATGTAAATATTCTTATTGCGGTTATTCATTTGACCACATTACGACCCAAAATTATGGCTTTGATCAAGCTTTGAAAATTGGACTTATTATGCTCTTCGTTACAACCGTAGAGCTGCTAACAAGACCAGTCGGCATTTGACGTTTGAAGCTTTTCGAACAGATTTATTAGAGGTTTATTGATAGCAATAAGATCGCCAATAAATCTGAGCAACTAGCCATGGTGACTGCTGTCATAAATCCGCTATAAGAATTAAATAAATCTAACAAGCATGTAAATTGTTACTTGGGATATGTTTATTGAGTTCAAGGCGGCGTACGATTCAGTGAAACGGAATGAATTATGGCAAATTATGCTTTAGCATGGTTTTCCGGCGAAACTGATACGGCTGATTCGTATAACGTCGGACGGATCAAAAGCAAGTGTAAGGGTTGCGGATGAAATATCGACGTCATTTGTTACCTTAGATGGATTAAAGCTGTTCACTGTTCAATATAACGCTCGAGGGAGCGATTAGGAGAGCTGGTGTGCAAAAGGCGATAACTTTATCATAAGATGGCATAGGCTCCTGGGATTTGCGGACGATATCGATATTATCGGAATTGATCGCCGTGCCGTGGAAGAGGTTTTTGTGCCCTTTAAGAGGGAGACAGCGAAGATTGGACTCACGATCAATACCAGCAAAACGAAGTACATGGTCGCTGGCAATCAACGTGGGTTCATTAGTGGTGGTGGTAGCGAAATGGTGCTGGATGGTGAAAAATTTAAAGTGGTAGAAGAATTTGTGTATCTTGGAACATTAGTGACGTGCGATAATGATGTTACCCACAGCTTAAGTAACCAGCTTAAGTCTCGTAATCTGCAAACGAAAACAAAACTCGCGCTGTATGCTACTCTGATTCTTCCGGTGGCTTTATACGGCCGTGAAACATGGACGTTGCAGGAGGCTGATCGGAGAGCTTTCGTAGTGTTTGAGCGTAAGGTGCTGCGAACAATACTCGGTGGTAGACAGGAGAACGGTATCTGGCAGCGTCGCATGAATCACGAATTGTACCCGGTTTTTTAAAGGGCTAGATACTATTAAGCTTATACAACACGGCAGACTACGGTGGGCTGGTTACGTTGTTCGTACGCCGGAAGAACGTCAAGCGAAGAAATTTTTTTTTATTAATATTTAGTAAAGAACCCGGAAGAGGCTGCAGGCTTCGTGGAAGGCCGCGTACACGATGTTTTTTTTTTGCAGTTGACCTGAGGGCGCTCAATGTTCAGGGCGACTGGAAGGGATTTGCCCAGGATCGTGTCCAGTGGAAAAGGATACTCCATTCGGCGTAGGAAAGTAAGCATGTTCTCAGAAACGAAATCTCCCAAAAGGCTTCGATTTCTGGGTCTGCAGGGTATGGTGAAACTTGACCTCCAATATTTTCCAGTGTAATCGACATCCTGATGAACATTCTGCTGAAGAAAGCGGGACCTAGCCATCTGCTGTAATTTTTCACAGCTAATCTAAAACGTTGGGCATATATGACCCATTGACCCATCCGTCCCGAAAGGGTTAAAGGGATCGACTTAAATTGAATTACCAGAACACATTGTCCTAGTTCGAAAAACGGATGAATTTAGGTCTCGGTTAAGTATATTTTACTTCGTAACATACCCCGTAAGGCGTAAAGGAGTCCACTTAGCGCTACGGGAAACTGACCATAATAATTTCAATAATCCTTAGCTCAATTAAACAGAAGTTAAATTTAAAGTGTTCTATTCACTATAAAAAAAATGATTTTTTTAATTTCACAGGTTCACAATGTTGACCGAAGAAAGGTCACTTCTAAATTCACACTGTGCGAATAATATTCTACACTCGTTCCGACCAACAGAATCAGAAAACGGACGACACGGTCAAGTCCCCCACAAAAACTTTCAATCATAAATTTTACTTCAACCCAGTCACTTTAGTTATTTGTTCAGAAGTTTGACTCTTATTTGAATCGAATTCATCTGCATCTAGTTATAGGTATGGATTGCACACCGGTTTCGGGTTTTGAATACGAATGGTAAACTGATAGAAGTTTACCATTATTAGTGCGACTGATTGCGATCGCAGCTTGGGGTTCCGTTGATACAAATCGTGACCTAGTTTGCTTGTGTGCACATTGCTTTACGCAGATTCTTTAAATACTTACAGAATACAATTTAATTGATTATTATACTGAAAGCGAGCAAAAAATATAGTATGGGCTGCGGAAGCAATCGAGTGAATATTAAACAGTAGCGCGGATTCATAGAACTATCAGAAATTGGTTTTTCTCGCATTATCAATATCTGAAACATAAGTAGAACCTAAAATAAACAGAAAACCGTTGGAAGATATTACCTGGAAATTTGATCTCAGTTTAGAGTTCGGTGGCTTGCTGGTGAAGATGAATTATTTGCATCATAGCGTGAAAACTATTTGGCTCCACGTAACGGACCACTTAGATAAAACATCTTTTTGATATTCCCAAAATTTCACTGTGTTTAAGTTAGGTTTCTAATAAAACTGTCAAAATAATTGCACGCAGAGTAGGTAGACACATGTGGACACATCTAACGACTTTACAAAGCAAAACACCTTTGCGAAACTATGTATCACGCGCCTCCACCAGTTGGATATGTACGAGTTTTTGTTCAGTAGAGTGATCTGGACATTGGAGTCCTATTGAAAAAATAAAAATTGATTTTATTACCTTTCATAATGCCCGAAAAATTCATCACCACTTATAAGGTGGATTGATCAGGAATATTTGTTAGCTTCACAGCTTTCGGATTCGTTTATCGCATTCTTTTTATCCCATCAGATCCCATTCAATAGGTTCATTTTTCTCACTCAGCAGCCAGAAACATTCCCAACAAAACTTTAATTGAAATTTATATCCGAGCTGCAGGAGATGCATTTCCCGTTTGACCGTCATCGGAAGCCGGTTCCTTCAACATTCAGCGTCAGCAATACACGGCCACTTCTCTTCTTCACACGAGCATTCGGTATAGGTATCCACATCTATACCCCTCTGAACATTATTTCCGTTCGACACTTCAACAAATTGCTTTCTTGCAGTTTGCTCAACCCATCCACAACAAACAGATGCAACTAATGGAAGCCCCATGCTACGAATGAATCGTGTGGTTCTTTTCGTCGGTTTGTCAGAAAAACAATAACTTGAACAGATATCAGTTCAGTATCGTAAGTCAAATATAGTTTTCTCACCCCGAGTTTGTGGGAACGTGGAAAATTCACTGACAGCTGAGCACAGTTCTGGTAATAAATAGCCTCGTATTGTGAAAGTGCAACAGACAGATAATTTGTGTGAAAATCTGTGCACATCGGAAATGTACGTACGCCGTTCATGATGTCAGCTCCGCCCACAAAATAAATGGAAGCGGTTTATAATTTATTAGAGGTGGAGACTTTCTTTAATGTATTTCAATTCATAGATAAAACATTTCTGAGCTCAGATTTATAGTTGGCAGCGCAGCGTGAACTCTTCTCTTTCCAGCCCTTCCAAAATTGACAAAGCAAAAGAAATAATTCCTTGGAATCTGTTTATTTATGGTTTATTCTGCAAATGTGTTCCGATTCATTACACAACGAGCAAAATTAGCTATTTTCATGATCTTCAGAACTCTCATCTGATTCAATCTCATGTTCTACATAGCTAAACGTAATACTCACGATTATTCCTCGACGAAACCTGCATTTTGATTAATCACCCCAATATTTAGTAATCGATTTCAATTATATGTCATAGTTTTCTGGAACTAATCGCGTAACAAGCAACATTGCTGCTCCTAGCGCTAAAGATAGCAGAGACAAAATGTTTAATGTTCATGACTAAAGATTCACAACCAGTATTCAAATCGATCATCAAATATTGGGGCGAATAATCAATATGCAGTTTTCGTTGTGTGAAAGATCTTGAGTATTACTTTTAGCTATGTAGGTTTTTGCTTTTCGCCTGCGCCTAATGGGAAAGCGCTATAATCAATATGATAAAAAAAAAACTAATAATTTCCATGCAAACTTGAACGCCATGTGCTAAATCAGTTGTTATCCACTTTTTGGAGGACTCTCAGCAGAACTTGAGACATAATCAGAGGAGCATTGGGGAGCAAAATCGATTTCTAACCACCCTACTGAGATACACAAATCGTTGGGCACATTTTCATTTTTTTTAAATTCAATAGAATCAACCTGACACGTTGACCACATTGCCCATACGGGAACAATTTTCTTACCGTTATAGCAGCCAAGTGCCAGTTGCATAAAACCTTACCGAAAACTCTCAACGGAGTGTTCATTGACCGACCAAAAGGAATCGCGAACGTTTTCCACCGCTCTGTGAGGCAATTTAAATGTTTAATAAATGAAAATGACCAACTGAATAAACCAATTTTTGGACTCCGTACTCAGCTCTGCACAGCCAAGCCCGTACTTCTATCGGAGCCAGCAGTTGATCGTAGCGTAGGATTTTATCGCTTTGTGCAAACTTTGCAAAAATCAGAATTAGAAATTGCAATTTTGGCTGCCTTTTGGAGCCAACAGTAGAGTAAAGTGGGGCAAACAGTTCGAATGGGACAAACATTTCTATTATCGCTCAACAAACTAAGAAACGAGTGCGGAATCTAACACCGGAGAATTTCAAGGCAATAAAAATTGGAATTGGGAACTTCAATATCCGTGCAGTAAGATGCAAAACTACACCAATTTGGTGGGGGCTGAAGGTGGCTGATCTCGATTCCCGGTCCTAGTCTAAAGGATTTCGGGGTTGGAAATCGTCTTGACTTTCCGGGCAAAAGTATCCTTGTGTTAGCCTTGTACCAATCCAATATCAGATGCCCCACGTTACACGAATGCAAAAATCATAACTTGGCTGGGTGAACACTAAGCTGCGAGGTGGCAATGTCCCAATGAGGGATGTAATACCAATTAGAAAAACCCAGATTAATCCACCTAGCTGTGATGGTGCCTTTCTCGTTTTTTTCGAGTGAGTAATTTCTACGCACTTTTGGTATGAAAAAAAAGTATTTTGGCCATAATTTCTGAGCCCATAGTCCGATCCGGCCAATTTTAAATAAGAAACAATGGGACAGGATTCTGCGTCGAAAGCAACTTGTTGCGAGCGAATTTGCTGAGGGTAAGTGCCTGAAAAATGAGTAATATAAAAATATGTTTTGGCAATAACCCCGAAGCCCATAGTCCGATTGGGCCAATACGTAACAATGGGACAAGATTCCGCGTCGAAAGCAACTTGTTGCGAGCAAATCGGTTAAGGATGAGTGCCTGAAAAATGAGTGAGATTATTTTGCGCACACACATACACACACACGCACACACAGACATCACCATTTCAAGGATGGCTAGTTCAGGCGCAAATAAGAGGTGGTCCAAGGGATCGGAGTCGGCTTCATGGGTCATACCGGTGGTCATGCTCTGTGGTCGAACTCGATCCTTTTATCGAACAAGTGGCCGCGCGAAGAACAACATGGTATCGTCGCTTTCGCAGCGTCGGTCAACCGGGCGGGTTCCGAGCCCGAGGACGGAAAGGGGTCCTCGTCAAGGCTGGGGCAGGCGTAGGCCTCGCGTCGGCAAGTCCCTCTGTGTGCTGGCGAATAGGCCCTATCGCAGAAAGGTCAATTTGGGGTGCACGCGGCATCATCATTCTTGATACCAGTCGTGCAGAGGGAAGCAGGCGCGAAGTCGACCCTTCCCACCTTCCGAGGACATAGGGCGTGGTAAGGCCACCTGGAAAGCCGGCAATGCGCTGGCACGATACCATGGTGTTCTTCTAAAAAGCGAGTCACGATGTTCGATGCTGCAAGGACACGCAGCTAACCTCGAGGGTGCGTCATGCACTGGCCCCCTTTGAAGCATTACTTTCTGGTTGTACCGAAGGGACGATGGGCTTGGCGGCAATGGAAACGGTTTAGCTGGTCGGGGATGCAGCCCTGCCTCCTCATTTGAGGTGTCCCCTAACCCAGCACTTCCTGGTCAACCCAGTAGGTCTGTTGAGCAGATTCCCTCCATTGTTTAGGAAGAAAAAAAAAAAAAAAAGACATCACCTCAATTCGTCGAGCTGACTCGATCGGTATATAACACTATGGGTCTTCGGGACTCCTATAAAAAGTTAGTTTTTGGAGCGAACATATAGCCTTTACGTATACTTTGTATACGAGAAAGGCAAAAAAGAGGGGATATCATACCACCACTTTACGAGGCAAATTGAGCAACATGTAATCAAGAAATGTTTTATTTTTGGTTTTTCATTTGAGTAGCAAAATGTTCTTTTTTTTTCTTGATCAAGGGTAAACGGAAATCTGCAAACAGACACCTGAGAAGGTTAACTCAGGTAGTGTGGGGATGGGATCACTCGACCCACTAAAACCAAAACCCTTTCGCCAGTCCGTATCCTCCGGCCCGCAATTAAGCAATACATCAGGGGAGGACTATTGAGAACGCTCACGCTTATGCTAACGCACTCGACGTTATAACGCAACATCGACTTCAAGGGTGGTAACATCACCACCCGTCGATCGCAAGCTATGATAGTAACCTAGCGGTTCGTATCATAATCTCGCGTAGCAGACGAGCACCCCGACAACAAACGCCACGCGTGAACAGCAATGACCTCTATATCTACATACGGAGGTCCCCGCAACCCACCCGCGACGTTTTTGTTGTTGGGGTGAGCATGGTGTTCACTGCATCACAGTAGTCTCTACTGCAGCTGCTGGTTTTGTTCAAGACGCCACCAGCGCTGTATTTTCGACATAATCTGTTGAGACGCTGTGTTCACCACATTCCATATAACCTCTTCCCGACACATCCTCTCAACGAGGTTGTCCGGGGTTGTATCCATGCCGCTAGCAAGCAGCATGGCATTGGGTTCAACATTATTGCCAATGAAGCCCTTTGGCATACATAATCGACGTGGCTTGTAAAATTGAGCTTATCGTCGATCATCACGCCCAGATACCTCCTTGAGTTGAGCCATTCTTTGACTCTGCTAATCGCGTACGAAGCTTTCAATTCAACTTCGTCGAGAGTGTCTCCTGTGACCTCTAGCATTACATCATCCGCAAAGCCTTCTATTTTCACACCAGCCGGGAGATTTAAGCGTAATACTCCGTCATACATGATATTCCACAGAACCGGTCCGAGGATCGATCCCTGTGGAACACCTGCTGACACTTTAATCGACTGCTGACCAGCGTCGGTGTCGACTAGCAATATCCTGTTCTGAAAATAGCTTTTCAGAATCCTGCACAGATAATCCGGGACTCTCAAGCGATGCAGGGAATCAGCTCTTTACATCTAGTGTAATCAATGCACAGTACCTAATACCTCTCCTATTCAAACCACGCGCTATCTAAGCCGTTTCCGTTACCGACCGAATTGCTTCGATGGTAGAACGGCCTTTACGGAACCCATACTGGTTGCTTGACACACCGTATAGTCCGTCAATCTATTCAGGATCACCCTCTCCAACAACTTACCAGTTGTGCCGTGTAGGCAAATCGGTCTGTATGCCGAAGGCTTTCCCGGGGATTTTCCAGGGTTAGGCAATAGCACCAACTTCTGCCATTTCCAACGATCTGGGAAGATTCCTTCGTCCATGCAACGTTGGAGACAGCTCCTGAACATATCTGGAGCAACAAGAATCGCGTGCTCAAGGACCAGGTTCGGAAAACAGTCCGGCCCTGGTGCCTTATTTAGCTTAAGTTTTCTTGAAACGGCGATAAGCTCATCGTTAGTCACTAGCGGTCCTACGATGTGGCGGGCCAGTCCGATGAGTCATGTTTCGGGAACAAACCTTCAACGATCCTGGCTAACATCTCCGGGGATTTCTCAAGAGGTGTGCTGTTGGTCCTAGCCATCACTATCCTGTATGTATCCCCCTATGGAGTATTATTGGCCATCAGCTCTTCAATCATTATTGGCCACAGCTTTATCGCAAAAAGAGCAGCTTGCATTTCAATGAATAGCAACCAAGTTCTAGTATGAATGTAAATAAATTCGATATTTTGTATTTGAACATTGCAGGTCTCTCTACAAACTACGTTGCATTACGTCAGCTTGTAGAAGATAAACGTCCATTTTTAGTCTTTTTATCTGAAACGCATATCGTTGACAGTGATTCTTTCGAACAGTACAGTATCCCGGGTTACAGTGTAGCTGCTTGTTTATCACATTCAAGACACACTGGCGGTGTTGCTATTTATGTCAAAGAATCGGTTCAATTCAAGCTTCAATTAAACGAAGTTTGTGATGGTAACTGGTTCTTAGGCATTGCAGTTGAACGTGGCATGAAGATGGGTAACTATGGAGTTTTATATCACTCTCCCAGTTCAAATGACCAGCGATTTGTTGAAATTTTGGAGAACTGGTTGGAGATATTCATAGATCCTAGTAAATTAAATATACTCGCTGGCGATTTTAATATCAATTGGTGTGACATCCATAATTCGAATCATTTGAAACGGTTAGCAGACTTTTTTGATTTGAAACAAAAGGTCTTCGATTACACACGTATTTCTCAGCACAGTAGAACTTTAATTGATCATGTATATTCTAATTGCGATTCCGTTAGTACGGTAACGATTTGTGAGTTGAAAATTACCGATCAAGAAACTCTAGTAATTAACGTAGATGATAATAGTGATAATAATAGTGCTCTTGTCAAATTAAAGTGCTGGAGAAAATATTCAAAACAAGCTATCTCGGGTCTTGTCGCAAGAAACGTGGATTTTCAAACGTCGGTTCGTTAGATCAAAAATCAGCTGTTCTTACTGACGTTTTGAAAACCTGTACCAATAATCTAATAGAACATAAATATGTATCTCTGAAAAACTCGAACAGCTGGTACAATCTGGATCTTTTACGATTCAAACGTAAAAGGGACAAATTGTACAGAAAATTTTGTAGAAGTAATAATGCTATTCATTGGAAAAGGTATCAGGTCGCGCGTAATAAATATTCGCATATGTTGAAAAAACGAGATGCGAATATATTCAGAGGAAAATTGATCAGCATCAAAATAACAGCAAAGAGTTATGGAAAATTTTGAAATCCTTGTTAAAACCTAATAGTAGCAAACCGCGATCCATAACCTTCGATGGCACATTAGAACAGTCAGAACAAGTTATTGCAGATAAATTCAATCAATATTTCGTCAACAGTGTCTCACTGATTAACCAGTCAATTGAGTTAGTTGATGAGCCTGACGAAATAAAACAGCCGATTAATTTTAATTGTAGATTTGATGGATTTCACCCAATAACATTAGAAGAACTTGAAAATATTTGCTTTTCAATTGGAAAAACGGCTGGAGTCGATAATGTTAATGCCAAGGTAATACAAGACTGCTTTGATGTCATCGGACACAACTTGCTGGACCTTATAAATGAATCTTTACGAACTGGGCACGTGCCACAAGTTTGGAAGGAATCTCTAGTGATTCCGATTCAAAAGTTGCTGGGACGATTAAAGCCGAAGAGTTTCGTCCTATCAATATGTTGCACACATTAGAGAAAATTTTGGAACTTGTAGTAAAAGGCCAGCTGCTTGAGTATTTGAATAGAAATAACTTGCTTGTGTCATTCTTGTGAAACCGCATTGAACTTGGTATTAGCTAAATGGAAGGAAAATGTAGAGCGTAAAGATACGATTGTTCAGACCGCATCGTGCTTTCGTGCTGTGCGGTTCTTTCTCTCTTTGCGGAAGGAAGTTTTTAATACTACCCGAAGCTATTTTAATTTCAACGGTGCTTCTTAGCGCTATTTGTACCCACTGATCCTGTTACGATCTTTGCAAGGACCTGTGCCTTCGTTTTACGTTGGACCCGTTTGCGGAAGTAAAATTCCGACAAGCGGTGGTAATCCTGCAGGGACACCGTTCTGGGAAAAACCTCTTAGAAGGTCACGTCTCCACGCTCAGCCATGAGCATTAATAAAAACAAGAGGAAGGAGTCTCTGAATTCTCCACTTCCTTCAAAGAAACAAGGTTTCAAGACCGTCCTGCCAAAGCGCGGAAAAAATAGAAGGAAGCTGGAGAATTCAGATATTCCTTCTAACTCTAATATCGGAAATAATTCTTCTCCAATCGAACTGAGCAATCAGTTCGATTTGATTAATGATGAAATTGAGCAAATCGAATATACCTCTAGCCCAGGTAATTCGATTCATGCGAAAAAGCAAAGGATTCCGCCAATTGTGGTATCTGTTGCCGAGTTTACTGGCTTTCGGAATGAGATTTTGAGTAACCTTCGGGGGATCAAGGTTTCATTTCAGATTGCTAGGAAGGGTGACTGCCGCGTTTTACCGGGATCCTTTGACGATCGCAAACGTCTTCTTCAGTATTTAACTGAGAAGCGCCATAAATTCTTCACATACGACGACAAAACTGAGCGATTGTTCAAAGTCGTCTTGAAAGGTTAAAACTAAGACGCTCTAAAATATTTAATCATTTAATCGTCTTGAAAGGTCTCCCCAGTGATGATAAATCACTGGATGAGATTAAAATTGAAATTTCTCAATTACTTGGATTTTCACCAGTCCAAGTAATTAAGATGAAAAAGAAATCCCACTCTGGTACTTCCCCGAGGGGCATTTCTCAAGAATTTTATTTAGTTCATTTTAACAAAAGTGAACTAAATAATATGAAAAGTTTGGAAAAGGCCTGTATTATGTCCCATGTCCGTGTTACATGGGAACATTTCCGCAGGCCTGGGGAAATATCCAAACCCCACCCAGTGCCGTAAGTGCCAAAAGTGGGGTCATGGAACCAAACATTGTCACATGGATGCTAAATGCATGATTTGTGGTGGAACCTGTCACGCCAAGGACGCATGTCCTGTGAGAGAAGATTCCAATAAATTTAAATGTGCAAATTGTGGGGGCAATCATAAAGCCAATTTCTGGGAATGCCCTTCACGCAAAAAAGTTTTAAATTCCCGTGCAAAATTGGTGACGGGAAATTCCAATCGGATCCCAGATTCGACGGGTAGAAATTTTTCAAACGCTCAAATTTCGAAACCAGTTACCGGTCGAGCAATTCATACCCACCACAATTCACAAACAAATTTTGCCGCTCGTCAACGGGTAGCATGCACTTCAGTAAATTCCAATTTTTCGAATGTACCTACGTATGCAAACATCGCTGCTGGTAGACAAAATTTTTCTTCTCAAAATGAGGTTTATACCCATGTCCCAACGGAAAATAATGGTCATGTTGCCGGTTCAGGTAGCATGACTGCTTCCGATTTTGATTTTTTAACTGAACAATTGCATCACATGATTGATGCAATGTTCAAAGCAAATACCATACCAGAAGCAGTTCAGGTTGGTATAAAGTACACACAAAAAATTGTTATCGGACTCCGTTTTAATGGATCCAAATAATTGTGTGAAAGTTCTAAATTGGAATGCCCGCTCTCTAAAGGGTAAGGAAGATGAATTATTCAACTTCCTTTCAGTTCATAATGTGCATATTGCCATTATAACTGAAACGTATTTAAAACCAGGACTCTCAATTAAAAGAGATCCAAACTATTTTATCTACAGAAATGATCGTCTTGACAGCGCCTGTGGTGGGGTCGCCATTGTCATCAATAGACGTATCAAACATAAAATATTTTCTTCGTTCGAAACCAAAGTTTTTGAAACCTTGGGAGTTTCTGTTGAAACAAATTTTGGTCAATTTTCCTTCATTGCAGCCTATTTGCCTTTTCAATGCAATGGGCAGCAAAAGAATTTTTTGAAAGCTGATCTTCAAATTCTGACTCGCAACAAATCAAAATTCTTCGTAATTGGTGACTTCAATGCCAAACACCGTTCATGGAATAATGCTCAAAGCAATTCCAACGGCAAAATTTTATTTGAAGATTGTTCTGCGGAATATTATACTATTCAATATCCCAATGGCCCTACTTATTTTTCTTCCAGTCGAAATCCGTCTACAATTGATTTAGTTTTAACGGATTCAAGTCAGCTGTGTGGCCAATTGGTAACTCATGCTGACTTTGACTCTGATCACCTTCCTGTGACATTTGAAATCTCACAAGAAGCCATTTACAATCCAATTAGCTCTACTTTTAATTATCATAGAGCTGATTGGGATTTATATAAAACATATATCGATAGGAATTTTGATGTTAATATTCCTTTGGATACCAAAAGTGATATTGACAATGCGCTCGTATCTTTGACAAATTTAATTGTCGAAGCCAGAGGCATTGCAATTCCTAAATGTGAAATTAAATTCAACTCCATTATTATTGACGACGATCTTCAGCTACTGATCCGTCTTAAAAATGTGAGGCGAAGGCAATACCAAAGAACTCGCGATCCCGCGTTGAAAGTTATTTGGCGAGATTTGCAAAATGAAATTAAAAAACGTTTCGATATTCTGAGAAATACCAACTTTGAGAATAATGTCTCGAAGTTGGATCCCAGTTCGAAACCCTTTTGGAAATTAACGAAAATTCTTTTAAAAAAACTCAAAAGCCAATTCCAGCGCTTAAAGAGGGAAATAAAATTTTATTAACTAATGGCGAAAAGGCTCAAAAACTTGCTCAGCAGTTCGAGAGTGCCCATAATTTTAGTCTAGGTCTCACTAGTCCAATTGAGGATCAGGTTACACGAAGCTTCGAAGACATTCTCAACCAAGATAATGTTTTTGACCCTTCGTTGGGAACTAATTTGGATGAAGTGAGATCTATTACTAGAAAATTTAAAAATATGAAAGCCCCGGGTGATGATGGTATTTTCTACATACTTATCAAAAAACTTCCTGAGAGCTCTTTATCATTTTGGGTTAATTTATTTAACAAATGTTTTCAATTGGCATACTTTCCAGATAAATGGAAAAACGCCAAAGTTGGACAAAAATCCAACTGAAGCTTCTAGTTATCGTTCAATCAGTTTGCTCTCTTCAATAAGCAAACTGTTTGAAAAGATTATTTTAAATAGAATGATGGTTCATATTAATGACAATTCTATTTTTGCTGATGAGCAATTTGGTTTTCGCCATGGGCATTCAACCACTCATCAGTTATTAAGAGTTACGAATTTAATTCGGCTCAACAAATCTGAAGGATATTCGACTGGAGTTGCTCTTCTTGATATAGAGAAAGCATTTGACAGTGTTTGGCATGAAGGTTTGATTGTAAAATTGATGAATTTTAATTTTCCTCTGTACATTATTAAACTGATCCAAAATTATTTATCAGATCGCTCACTGCAGGTAAACTATCAGAATTCTAAATCTGATAGATTACCTGTAAAGGCTGGTGTCCCCAAAGGCAGCATACTGGGGCCCATTTTGTATAACATTTTACTTCTGACTTACCTGATTTACCACCAGGGTGTCAAAAATCTTTGTTTGCAGATGACACAGGTCTCTCAGCCAAAGGGCGTAGCCTTCATGTCATTTGTAGTAGATTGCAAAAAGTTTGGATATTTTCTCCACTTACTTGCAAAATGGAAAATTTCCCTGAATGCTTCCAAAACTCAGCTTATAATTTTCCCACATAAGCCGAGAGCTTCTTATTTGAAACCTTCTAGCAGACATATTGTCACTATGAATGGGGTTCCAATTAATTGGTCTAGCGAAGCTAAATATTTAGGACTTCTGCTAGATCAAAATTAACTTTTAAAATCACATTGAAGGCCTTCAAGCCAAATGTAACAAATATATTAAGTGTCTATATCCACTTATAAACAGAAAATCAAAACTTTGTCTTAAGAACAAACTTTTGATTTACAAACAAATTTTAGACCTGCCATGTTGTATGCTGTGCCAATTTGGACTAGTTGCTGCAATACCAGAAAGAAGGCACTTCAGAGGATTCAAAATAAAATTCTGAAAATGATTCTAAAGTTGCCTCTGTGGTATAGTACCAATGAACTTCATAGAATTTCTAATATTGAAACATTGCAACAAATGTCCAACAAAATAATTTCCAATTTTAGACAAAAATCGTTGTAATCTTCTATTCCAACGATTAGCTCCGTATTCCCTTAGTATAAATTAGGTTAGGTTTAGTTTAAGTTTAAAACATTGCATTTCCTGCATGGTTCAATTCAACCAGAGGAAAAATTCTAACTGCCAGAGGCAATTGAAATGTATTAATAATAACTAAAAATGTAACATAGCAAATAAGGATGATAGTGTTAAGAAAACACGGAACACCTAGCCTAAGAGATGAATGCATGTATATAATTATTATAGATAATTAGCAAATAAAATTAGTTAAAAAAAAAAAGGGATACGATTGTTGCTGTGTTCTTGGATCTAAAACGCGCTTTTGAGACAATTTCTCGGCCCTTTGGAATTTCGGGATCTGCATACAATTGGTTTGAAAGCTATTTGTCTGACAGATCTCAACGGACTGCTTTTAATGATTCTGTTTCTAGTCCCGTGGAGAACACGCTAGGAGTGCCACAGGGAAGTGTATTAGGGCCTATTTTATTCATTATGTACATAAATGACATGTGAAGAGTCTTACGATTTTGTGATATAAATCTTTTTGCTGATGACACCGTGATATTCATTGCAGCTAAAAACTTAGCAGATGCCGTTTCACGCTTGAACGAGGATTTACACTCTCTAAGTAGATGGAAGCAATTGAAATTGAATATTAATAAAACAAAATACATGGTAACTTCGCGAACCCGAGTAAATGAGGATGTCTCAGTTAAAATTGATGATGAGACAATTGATCGCGTCCGCGATGTTGAATATCTTGGCGTGATTATTGATTACAAGCTAAACTTTGACATACATATTGACAATGTTATCAAGAAAAAAAGGCAAGAAGTATGGAATGCTCTGTCGATTAAAACACGGTTTGACTATTGGTAGCAAAATACTCTTGTATAAATCAATCATCTCTCCTCATCTGGATTTTTGCCCTTCCATCCTTTTCTTGGCTAACGAAACACAAATATCGACCTGTCATAAGACGAGTTTGAACAATCCCATTGAATTCCACCACTTAATTGTATCCTGACAGATACGTATTTCGACCTCAACAGTAAGGCCGTCTTCAGTGTCTTGTACTTGACTCGACTTGAAGAAAATGATCGCAGCTTACACTATTTATACTATGCGTAGGTATAATAATTTATCTAGGTACTTATCTTACTACGGTGCTTATTTCTACTCGCTTGATGCGCTTAATGCTTAGGTATAAACTTGAAGAGCCAGGAGCTACCATTTCCTTGATCTTTATTCAACAACCGCGTTTGTACCTGTCGGTAGATTTCCAAGCTCTCAGCAACATCAAGTTTCCACGGAGAAGAGACATTTCTTAAAATTTTAATGTTTGATGTCGTAATTGAATGATTTTCCTGATATACATGTTCAGCTACCTTAGACCTAAACTCATAATTTAATCCCTTATCAGTTTCCCTCTTAGCCTTACTTACTTCTGCAATATGTTCTTTGAACCTTACATCTAACGATCTTTTGTTTGACCTACATATACTTTATCACACTGTGAACAATTAATTTGATAAACCCCGGCCTTATTTAACATTTCTACTCTATCCTTTGTGGAGCCCAACAGTGTCTTCAGTTGATTGCTTCTGCTGGAGAATACTAAATCGATGCCGAATTTCCTCAGTCGATGGCGTAGCTGGTGGGTGATGTGTCGATCATAGGGGACCGATACCCTCTTCAGCGGTTCATCGATCGGTGTTAGTGTTGTCAGTTCGTTTTTCCGTAGGTTCCTCTGCTTCTTGTTGATGATTGCTTGTATTGTTCTTTCCTTGTATCCATTGATCCTCGCTGTTTCCAAGATGTGTTGTAGCTCCTTCGTTTTTCCTTCTTCGCTCAGGGAATCGTCTGCATCCTGTGGATCATGTGATGAAAAGCTGCCATTTTGTGCTGATACGAATGATTTGATGTGTATGGGATGACTCTCATGGTGTTGGTGGGCTTCCTGTAGATTTCGAAGTCTAATGTTGCATTTGTTCCTTGATAACCAGTAGATCCAAGAAAGGTAATTTACCTTCCTTTTCCTCCTCGTGGGTGAATTTGATGTCTTTATGCACGTTGTTTATCGCTTCCAAAATCCTGGGTAGATCTTTCCGGTTGATGATGCTGAAAATGTCGTCCACGTATCTCCACCACTTCTCAGGTAGTACTCCTTGTTCCTCTAGGTTGTCCTCCAAATTCGCCATGAATAATTCGCACAAAACGGTGATAGCGGATTTCCCATAGGTGCACCCTTCGTTTGTTTGTAGAAGCTTCCACGGAATGTAAAGTAGTTCTCATTCATGCATAATCTTGCAAGCTTGAGATACATCTTTACCTTTCCTCGCCATGTTGTATCCGTCCGTTGTCCTAGTAGCCAATCCTCCAAAAGGTTCAGAGCATCCTTCACTGGAACGCTTGGGAACAATGCCGCTACGTCGAATGATACCATGATGTCCTCTTCTCCGATGTTTCCTGATTCCAATATCCTCTTGGTGAACTCCTGGGTGTTTACAACTGATCTGCTGGGGAACGGCTTCGGCATACTCTGGAACTCCTTGACTAACCACTTGGCCAAGTTTTGTGTAGGGGATCCCACTGATGAAACTATTTCTCGCATCTCTGTACCTGGCCTGTACCTAAAAAGCTCAAAATAATTTTCTTAACAAATATCGAGATTGCAGCGCTTACAAAATAAAATAATGCGTTTGATTTTAAAATGTGATAGATTCACTTCCTCAACTTTCCTGTTGGACGCCTTACAATGGCTGTCAGTGAAGCAAAGAATAGTGTACTTGACTATGGTGTTCATTTTTAAAGTAATAAACGGTTTACTGCCTCGATATTTGTGTGATCGAATTGAAAGAGGAAGTGATATTCATAGTTATAATACTAGACACGCGCATAATGTGAGAACACCCTATTTTCTGTATGGCGCTTCACAAAACTCTTTGTTTTTTAAAGGTATAAATGTTTTCAATTCGATGCCTTCACACATCAAGCGTGCAGTCACGCTAACACAGTTTAAGAGACAATGTATTTCACACGTCAAAGCTGCCTTTTGAACAGCTACCCGGCAATTTTTTACCCGTTAACACATGTATCTTCAACAACGGATGATTTTTATGGACCATTTTTATTTTTATTATTTATTGAGGCATTAATAAGCTATAACGTTCGCCTCGATGATGATGATGGATTTTAATTTATTGACGTAGTTTATTTTTGAACCTTTCTTTGTGTAGTCTACAAAAGTTTGAGCATCGCGCGCGGATTACAGATATGAATGATTTTGAATTTATTTAAAAACTTGCATATTTCGAACTGTTGAATCATGCTCTTGAATTAGTAGTAAGCCTTCTGGTAGATTATTTTGTACTCGCGGTTGTTCCGAAACTTTTGTTATCGACGGAGCGGTTACACAAGTTTTGATGTTTGGTTGTCGAACCTAATGATCCATGTTCAGATACATGTGAGTTTTAGATTGCGATATTGGTTTGTGAAAAGAACGCGATGTTTGGCGGAGCTTTTGAAATCTGTGCGAGAGGTTTCACAAGTTTAGCTTTTGATGAGCTCCATGTGTCACTACTGTTGATTACAAAAATTCTAGGTGTAGTTCTTTAGTTCATTTTACCAATTTATTTTTGCTGTACAGTATGGAATTTTATTTTGGATTTTATATCTGTATATACAATCGGATCGTTTGTTTGCAAAACCGATTACATTGATCTTATTTAATTATCTTAAAGATAACTCGTCCAGCTCAAACCTTTGTAGGGGTATGTGGCGGGACCATCATCATCATCATCATCATCATCTTCAAAGCAGGCTCTCTTACTACATTTGATTTCGTAGTTCAGAGCTCTGCTCGCTGTTTGGAACACCCAGCGTTTTTATAGCCTGTCCGCTTCGGTTCTAGCACGTCGTAACCATCTTTCAGCTCTAAGACAGGTTCTACGAAGATCAGCTATCGTGCTCGTCGTGATCAGCCAGTGCACCGGTTTGCGGTTGTCGGTTGATATAGTCCTCTTGAGCATTGTCACGTCACATGCTCGTGTTAGGACATCGAATAACTCATCACCACTAAGGCCTAGAGTCAGATTTTCCCTCCGTAGTGATTCTTCCAGCAATCTGGGTCGAATCAGCTTTAAATACCCGCCTTGTGATTCTGTATGGGTATAGCTGACCATAAAACATTTTTCCTGATGGTCACTAGCAGTATACCCTTCTTGAACCCTCCATTCAGGCTCCACCGTCCATCCCGCGCTGCAGAAGGCCACATTGATGCATGACTCGCCATTCGGTCCTCTGAACGTTGACGCTTGGCCCTCGTTCAGCAGGACTACGTTCAGTACCGCTGGAGACTCTAGCAGGATATGACCTCTAGCGTTAGTGAACCGAAAGGCCCAATCCACTGCCCACGCGTTGAAGTCACCTGCTACAACTAATGGTTTAAGACAAGTTAGTCTCGCTACAAGATTATCTAACACCCTAGTATACTGCTCTATGCTCCATCTTGGAGGACAGTAGCAGCTGCAAAAGTAAACTCCGTTTACCTTTGCTATAACAAAACCCTCATCATCAGGAGATGACACTATCTTCTGGATGGGGTACCTCCCGCAAGTTCAGATGGTCACTATTCCGGAATAATCCGCAATTCAACTACTATGTTAAGCAGGGATGCGATATGGGTCGGACAGCAAGGCAATATCAGTCTTATTCTCGTGTACCGATTGTTATAGCAGCGCTTGCGCTGGCTCGCAGTGGTTGAGATTTAGCTGAGCTACTTGCATGACCGAGCCCGTCTGGAGGCCGGACAGGCCTGCCCACCGGATGGTTGTTTGTTTTCTGTGCCAGGACCAAAGATCAAACACCTCGGTGCAGCCTGGCAGGTGTGAGCTTTGTAACCTTCAGCTCCATACCTCCGGCAAAGCCGAATCCGATCATGACCTTTGCAGTCATATGACTTATGTTCGTAATCGAAGCACTTGAAGCTGGCCACCTTCAGCTTGACCTTGATCCAGTACCTTCTTGGCGTCAGCCACATATACCTGGAATGAGGCAACCTGCGGTCCAGCATAACCTTACCGAAACCGAATCGCGGTATCCTGGATTTCAACGCCACACTGATCTCTCAGTGCAGCTACCAGCTCACCGGCTTCGGCAATTTCGTCCAGGCCTCGGCATCGGATTACCTCTACTGGGCATAGAGCTCTCACCTAAACCGCATCACCTAGCACCTCTTCTGCCAACTTTTTATACGTGGAACTCTTCCGCGCAGCATCCCACTTCAGGACGAGGATAATCTTGCCCTTCTGCATTCTGCGGATGCAAAATTTTGCAGATTCGAAATCATTGAACAGGAAGATTGAGGTTAAGGAATCGCCACTGATGGCTTCGCCTCTGTCCTTCCTGTCATGACCATTGGAAGGTGGGATTCACAACTTCCCTCCAGGGCAGGCCTTCCTCCCGGCGAACTCGTAGAAGGAGGCATGGCGCTAGCTCCCTTCAGGTCGGTTGCCATACTGACCTTACTAAGCTTTGGAGTTGCTCGAATCTTCGACTCGGCTTCCTTCCTGGCCTCCACCGCTTGGCTCACTGCCAACTCTTTCTCCTCGGTAAGTTGGCGGATCTTTCATTCCGCCTCCTTACTTGCCTGCAGCAAGGACTTCCACTCCTGCTTTGCCTCTAGAAATTTTACACTGTTTCCCGAAAGCACATATTGCCTCATTTATGAGAACTTGATGTTGGTGCAAACAACGAAGAACCTCCTTCAGATTTTCGTCATGTTCTTTCGTCGTCTTCTTCAAATACGAAAATATCATCAAGATAATTACGGCAACCCTTGCATCCCTTCAGTACAATACTTTGAAGAATTTCTTGGAAAATGTTTGGAGCGTTGCATAAACCAAACGGAAGTCTTCCAAACCGGTACGTACCGTTTCCAGCGAAAAAATTGGTCCAATGCCTCGAGTTTTCATGTAGTTCGACATGAAAGAACGCACTCGTAAGGTCAATCGTAGAAAAGTAAGTTGCTCCATTCATATCTGCCAAAATGTTTTCTAATCTAGGCCTTCTGAACGGTGTACGAATTATGCTTTTATTCGGTTCCCTGGGATCAACAACCAGTTGAATATCATTTTTTTCCTTTCGGTACGAACAGTAATGAAGAACAAAAATATTTATCCATCGTTCCATTCACAGGTTCAATAATTTTCATGACAAGTAGTTCTTTGTGTCATCTTTCTGTTTCTTCTTTGAATGCTGGAGAAATGTTCGTAAATATATTCCTTGATGAAGGCCTGTTTTTATTATACGATAATTGCACAGGAGGTATATTGAATTTTGGAAATTCCCCTGAATATTTTATCGCTCGCATTTCTCCTGGAAGTATCCTGAGATATTGAATGTCTGATGAGGGAACAATGGGAACCTTTAGGCCAATCTGTAGAACATTGCAACGAATTGAAGTGTTTCTTCCTAATAAGGGCCTTCCGTTTGCAATGGCGTAAACTGTTTCCATCAAGCGCGGTCGTTCATAAATAGAACTCAAATAATCTTTCCTCAAAGTCAAGAATGTTGCTTGATCTACCGTGTTAACTTCTGCCCCCGAATCAATTAAAAATGTAACATGTGATCCTGCTACGATTCCGATCATCTCTCCATTATTAGACCCCAGTTCAGCATTTTCCAAATGACATATTGGTTATACTTCCATTTCTTGATCATCACTGTCGAAATTTTGCTAAGGAACTGCAGCAATCCTTCGGACTTTCGGCTCAGGACCTTCTTTCATCTCGGGCAAATTTCGTTTAGGGTCTTCGCAGATCGACAGGCACGTTCAATATTTCCTTTGACCTGGCAATTGCGACAATTTTTCTCTATAGCATGACAATGTGCAGCTGCGTGGAATGTGCTCGTACAGCTCCAACATGCTTTTCGATCAGTTGAGCTCCTTGTTATTTCGTTTCGTGAAACATTTCTTGCTCGGCTGTTATGTCTTCCTGTAGTAGAAACAACTCTCAGAAAACCCTTGCATTCTGATTAAAAGAAACAACAGCGGTTTGCTTGAAATTCTGGTGGTTTTTACACGAAGAAAACATATTCTAGGGACCACCTACAGACGTATTAACCCATACTGAAGCTTACTATCAAACCCTCACCGGAGTCTACTCAGAGACTCACTAACAGACAGTGGTTCATAAAAAAAAATTAAAGTCCACTCAGAGACTTACAAGCCCACACCAAGGCTTTCTATTATATTAAGTTTTGAAGTCCACTCAGAGACTATTAACCCCACGCAGAGGATTAGTAAGTAATTTAGGCCAAAGTCCGCTCAGAGACTCATTAATCCACACAGTGATTTCCTTTCCAAAAATATAATACATTCACAGACTTACAAACCCACAGCTTTCTATTATATCCGGTTTTGAAGTCCACTCAGAGACTATGATTTCCACACAGAGGATTAGTAATACATTCATGCGAAGTCCGCTCAGAGGCTCACTAACCCACACAGAGGCTTTCTATTATATTCGCTTTTAAAGTCCACTCAGAGACTCATGAATCCACACAGTTTTTTTTTCTTTCCAAAAATATAATCCATTCAGAGACTTACAAACCCACACAGAGACTTTCTATTATATCCGGTTTTGAAGTCCACTCAGAGACTATGATTTCCACACAGAGGATTAGAAATTAATTCACTAATTCACACACAGTATAACTTTCTATGGCATATTTATTTTATTTGATAGCATAATAGCTTTTCGCAATTCTCCGCAATATTATACATTTTCTGTAATCATTTCATTCAGAAAAATATAAACTTTAACAAGTTGAGAATATATTGAACAATTCCCTCATACACAACACAACTTTTATACAATATGTTTCATGTCACACTCGTAACAAATATTTTAGCTAGAACAAATATTTTGTGCTTATAATATGTAAACCACAGGCGAAAAATCAGAATATGGTAGTTGAATAATTTAGCAACAAAATATACACAATCATTATGAAACCAATAATTTCGATTTGAAAATAATATATTCATTTAATTGAATTGCTTCGTCGTTTGGACATAAACTGTGTCAATTGTGTTTTATCACCACGTATCGTGTCATAAGTTGAATACCGTTTAGATTTTTCTTCACGAAACGCCAATCATTGAATTTCCTAGAACTTGAATAATATAAATAGCAAAAAGTATAAAGCAATTACGATTAGAAAACAGAACGAAGAAAACTTTTCATTTCCGCATACAAGAGAAAATTTTCCATGGTAACGCCAAACAAATTTTATAAATTTTCGAAATTGAAATTTTTTCAATCATAACGACGTACCACTCTTTCTAGGTTCATATTTTTCATATTTTCAGAACCAAAATGCATGTTACTCACTTTTTGGGAGCACTTGCGCCAATGTGGTGACCGCTGTCTTCCATGACGTGGGAATTGGACGGACTTGGTGGGACTAACTGGACGACTCAGACTGACGATCCGGATTTTCACACAGAATGAATTTTTGGAATAACGAGTTTGGTGAACTAACGGACTGGGCGGACTGGGCGGACTGGACGGAATGGACGGACTGGACGGAATAGACGGACTGGAAGAACTTGGTGTGACGGATCCGGACTTCGAACACCAGAACATCAGAGCTTGACGGACTAGACGACCTTGACGGACTAACGACTTTGACGAACTAACGACTTTGATGGACAGGCCAGACAGACTTGTTGGACTTTCTTAGTGATTGAAGAACATTTTGTTTTACGTTCGTCCTCTACAAACTCTCTCTCAAAACTCATTTATTCAATTTCTTTCCTGACTAGACTCCTAAGATAAACTCGTAATTGAACATTAAGTGATTGCTACGTTTTTTAATGCTAATGTTATTCTCTACACAACCATGTTGCAGAGGGTCAGCACGGACTTCAGGTCCTTGCTGTACTTCCCGCCGTTGTCCAGTCCGTTACGTCTCACATAGGGGTATTTCGCCATTCTAGCCGGAATAAAGAATTGAGGCCCTCCTTAGCCGTGCGGTAAGACGCGCGGCTACAAAGCAAGACCATGCATGCTGAGGGTGGCTGGGTTCGATTCCCGGTGCCGGTCTAGGCAATTTTTGGATTGGAAATTGTCTCGACTTCTCTGGGCATGAAAGTATCATCGTGTTAGCCTCATGATATACGAATGCAAAAATGGTAACTTGGCTTAAAAACCTTGCAGTTAATAACTGTGGAAGTGCTTAATGAACCCTAAGCTGCGAGGTGGCTCTGTCCCAGTATGGGGATGTCATGCCAATGAAAAGAAGAAGAAGAAGCCGGAATAAAGTTAAATTTTCAAAATTGTCCTAGAGCAGTCTAAATATGTCTCAAACTTCTCTGAATAGTAGACGAGCCACTCCTAGTACTAGGTTTTCTATTTAGATTCAAAGTTTCACCACTACACTTCTAGAAAGTTAGAGGTTTTTCATTGAGGAAATTACCGGTTTTCTCTGTTGAATTTGATTACTTTCGGTATGTTCTATTGTGGTCAAATATTTGTCACAGTAATCCACAGATCAGTACATACAGGACCGGATTTAGCCGGAAGGGGGCCCCGAGGCCGACGGTATGTGGGGGCCCCAATATGCACAAAAAAAGTTCGTTTTGGTACATAAGATTTGTGGGGCCACGCCCCCCCCCCGGCCCCTTCATAAATCCGGCCCTGAGTACATACCATGAAAAAGTAGACAAAATAGTATCATGTAAACGTGTTTTTGACAAGAATAAATGATTCTGAACAGAAATACAAAAGAGTAATTCGAAGTCCATTTTCGAACTATAACTAGTAAATGTTCCTCATATTTTCAATAAGCATAAAATACTTATTCGATGATATTCGGTAATATTTCAGTATAGAGAGGACGCATTTATGTCTATATTTTAGGATCCCGAAGAAAAATCTTGCGCAAATTTGCGCCATTTTGAAAGTGGATGTTTTTAGTTTGGTACTGTATTTAAGGCATTTATGACCTATATCATACATTCAACATCCCCATGAAAAGAGGAAGAGTCATAGAGCAATTTCCATGACACCATCTTTCAGCTCTATGTTTCCCCTTGCAAACACATAGAGTTGAACTGATTTCGGTATTAGCGATGACGAGAACAAATTAATTGAAATTACATATCATTATGTTTTTCAGGGTTTTAAAGGGTAAAGCACATGGATCAAAAAGTGAAAATCAAGAAAACTTATATTTCAGCTAAATTATCATCACAGTATCATAAAACAAGGTGAAATATAGCAGTTTGAGAGATAAAATAATTTATTCCGGCTAGATTGCGAAAATACCCCTATGTGCGTCTGTTATCACCTTTATTTTCGGGCCCCCACTCTCCTCGTGACTGGTTATAACTTCCGTGATGAGCCTGGTCAGGGTAGCTCCGTCCATCTTGATCTCGATGAGCGGCTCCTCCGACCTGCCACGCTCTTCTGTATCGCCTGCCCCTGGCGATCGGTGGGGCGACCTGTTAAGGCTACTTCGTCTGGCGAAGGGATCCACCCTTTCGTCAGACACTTCTTCCTCTCAGCTCAAATTTGTTGTTTTTTGGTTTGGTCGACATTTTGGTCCCACGAGTCGCGCGAGAAAAAAGGTCCGTCACGCCAGAGCTTCGCAATAACGTAATAAGGGAACGCTATACTGTCAGGGATGCCCAGGTACCCCACAGGCTCCGTTAGCGGCCTGCTATTTATTTCACCCCTCAGACCATGAATCCCCTTGGCACGGGTCGCTTGATACCTTAGGATTATGGGTTAGGGGAATTGAGATCCTTGTTTATATTTAGAAACGTGCTTGAGGCAAAACTTTTTGTAATGGCATTACCGACTGGATTTGTTTTACTTATTCAATTTTTGGCTTTCTCAGTCTGATGATTTAAGAACGATTATTTGTATTCGTTTCCGAAGTTGCAGTTTGATGGTTAATGCTCAAGTTGGCGCTTCGGTCGTTCGTGTGTGATATTGTTAGTCGAATAAATTGATTGTTCGTGCCGGTGTTGGTAAAACTTGATGGACGTTTGAATAAACGAGAGGTGGAGTCAATGTTGGTCCAACTGCTTGACCGTGTGTACGTTCCATTACAACCCTTGAGAAAGGCCAAAACCAAAAACATCGGTAACGTATACAAATAATCGTTCTTAAATCAACAGACTGAGAAAGCCAAAATTTGAATAAACTATCAATTTTTCTTGAACTTATTCTCGAACTTATGCGTATCCAGCTTTCCATAATGTATGCTATAAAGAATTTGACGAGAACTGCTTCACGACACTGAACTAATATTTCCGTCCTAGCAAACGCTGGTTTCCTTCGTTGCCTACACTGACAAAAATCCAATCATATCCATTATGTGTGGCACACATAAATTTTGACTATAGCATTTCCCACATAACGGCTATTTGAATTCGCATAGCATATATGTGGAAACACACATAACCGTTATTAACTAATAACCTTTATGTGGATTTTCCTTTAGCGGGTGGTTAATAATGCACACATAAAATTTATTTGTGAATTTCTTTAGATTTTTGCCAATAAAAATGTGTGGATTTTTATTAGTGTATGGCTTCCATTGTGTTGTTTATTATTCAACATCAGAAAAGAATTTTTGCAATTCCTGATCATAATACCTGGTTTACAGTTGGCGTTTGAGTGATAAAACGGCCTACTTTTCCATACCGATGACATGGGTGCTTTAATGAACATTATGCAACTCAAATGGGTTGCATAAAATCCATTAAAGCACTCATTTTGGTGCTATAATGGAAAACCAGCATTATAACAATAATTACATGACCACATTTAGCTGATTTTGCTTGGGTGAGTGTTCAAATAGTGCATTCTCTGTGTCACGTAATAAATGAAATAATTTGATGGACATTGTAGTGGATAGAATTGGCATTAGATGTTATAATAAAATTATAATAGCAAAATGCCATTACCATCAATCCCTTGAAATCTGCATTTGACATATGTTCTAATGATATGCACTCATTTATTGAGTAACTCGAATCAACGTGTATTGAGCTAATTTGAGCTCCATGGTAAATAACGCACAAATGTTTTTGGTTTTCTCGAGTTCGTGTCAAAACGAATCGACGACGGAAATCAGTTTGCTGAGTATTGTTGCGGCGAACGGTCGAGCTTAGAAACCTCGTCCGGTCACGACAATGACGCAGCCGGTAGTGTTGGAATATTGTTGTTTGTTGTTTTATCTGGAATTTCGGAATATGGTGTTATCGAGGTCAGGTAAGGAAGGAAGGCATTGTTAGAAATAGAAGATAAGATGAAAAATGACATAAAAATGCTAGCGTCCCCGGTAGGCTCCCTGACGGAAGGGCAGAGGAGTAGGTCGGGTGACAAGAAAGGTGCAAAAAAAGATGGCACATTGAGGAAAGCAAAAATTAAAGGCAAAAAAGTTGGCAAAATAAAAAAACAAAAAAAAACAATGAGGAATGCTAGCGTCTCCGGTAGGCTCCCTGACGGAAGGGCAGAGGAGTAGGCCGGGTGACAAGAAAGGTGCAAAAAAAAGTTGGCACATTGAGGAAAACAAAAATTAAAGGCAAAAAAGTTGGCAAAATAAAAAAACAAAAAAAACTATGAGGAATGCTAGCGGTCTCCGGTAGGCTCCCTGACGGAAGGGCAGAGGAGTAGGCCGGGTGACAAGAAAGGTGCAAAAAAAATGGCACATTGAGGAAAACAAAAATTAAAGGCAAAAAAGTTGGCAAAATAAAAAAACAAAAAAAAAAACAATGAGGAATGCTAGCGGTCTCCGGTAGGCTCCCTGACGGAAGGGCAGAGGAGTAGGCCGGGTGACAAGAAAGGGGCAAAAAAAATGGCACATTGAGGAAAACTAAAATTAAAGGCAAAAAAGTTGGCAAAATGAAAAACAAAAAAAAACAATGAGGAATGCTAGCGTCTCCGGTATGCTCCCAAACGGAAGGGCAGAGGAGTAGGCCGGGTGACAAGAAAGTTGCAAAAAAGATGGCACATTGAGGAAAGCAAAAATGAAAGGCAAAATGAAAAACAAATAAAAACAATGAGGAATGCTAGCGTCCCCGGTAGGAATGCTAGCGTCCCCTAACGGAAGGGCAGAGGTTGAAAAAAATATGCCACAATGCCAAATAAAAATTAGACTGGAGTTGGAATGGATTTTTGATTTGATTTGAATCGAATTTTGGTTTGGTTTTGGATTAGTTTTGTATTGGATTAGATTTGGATTAAATTTTATTCTTTATTTGGGCTGGATTTAGATTGGAATGAATATGGATTGGATTTCGGTTGGTTTTGAATTGAATTTTTGGATTTGTGATTGTATTGGATTTGGATTGAATTTGGATTAGGATTGGATTTTGATTGGATTCGGATTGTATTTGAATTGGGTTTGGAATGGATTTGGATTGGATTTGGAATGGATTTGGATTGGATTTGGATAGGATTTGGATTGATTTTGATTGGTTTGGATTGAATTGTATTGAATCTGGATTTTGATGGGATTTGAATTGAATTTTGATAGGATTTGAATTTGATTTGGATTGAATTTGGATTGGATGTGATTTGTATTTGGATTGGAGTTGGATTGGGTTTGGAATGGGTTTGGATTGGTTTGGATTGGTTTTGGATTGGAATTGTATTGAATCTGGATTTTGATTGGATTTGGATTGGTTTGAATTGAATTTGGATTGGATTTGGATAGGATTTGGATTTGATTTGGATTTGGATTGGATTTGGTTTAGATTTTATTTGGATTGGATTTGATTTGTATTTGGATTGGATGTGGATTGGAGTTGGATTGGATTTGGATTGATTTTGGATTGGATTGAATTTGGATTGGGTTTCGATCAGATTTGGATTGGATTGGATTTGGATTGGACTGCATTCGGATTGATTTTGGATTGGTTTGGATTTCATTCGGACTGGATTCGGATTGGATTTAGATGGGATTTTGATTGGATTTGAATTAAATTTGAATTGGATTTGGATAGGATTTGGATTTGATTTGGATTGAATTTGGATTAGATTTTTTTTTGGATTGGGTTTGGATTGAATTTGGATTGGATTTGGATTGGGTTGGATTGAATTTGGATTGGATTTTGGATTGGACTTGGATTGGTTGGATTCTATTATATTTGGATTGGCTTTCGAAAAGATTTGAATTGGTTTTAGATTGGATTGGAATTGGATTGAATCTGAATTTGGATTGGACTGCATTCGGATTGATTTTGGATTGATTTGGATTTAATTCGGACTGGATTCGGATTGATTTGGATGTGATTTTTTAGGATTTGGATTGGATTTGAATTAAATTTAATTTTTTTTTTGATATGATTTAGAATTGATTTCGATTGAATTTTTTTTAGATTTTATTTAAATTGGTTTTGGATTGAATTTGGATTGGATTTGGGTTTGGATTGGATTTGGATTGAATTTGGATTGGATTAGATTTTATTTGGATTTAATTTTGAGTTGGATTTGAATTTGGATTGGATTTGGATTGGATTTGGATTGGATTTCGATTAGATTTGGATTGGATTGGAATTGGATTGAATCTGGATTTGGATTGGATTTGGATTGGAGTTGGATTTGATTATATTTGGATTGGCTTTCGAATAGATTTGGATTGGATTTGGAATGAATTCGGATTGGATTTGGATTAGACTTTATTTGGATTGGATTTGGATTTAAATTTGAGTTGGATTTGGATAGGATTTGGATTGAATTAAGATTGGATTATATTTGGATTGGATTTCGATTAGATTTGGATTGGATTGGAATTGGATTGAATCTGGATTTGGATTGAATTTGGATTCGATCATATTTGGATTGGCTTTCGATTAGATTTGAGTTGGTTTTGGATTGGATTGGAATTGGATTGAATCTGAATTTGGATTGGATTTGGATTGGACTGCATTCGGATTGATTTTGGATTGGATTTGGATTTAATTCGGACTTGATGCGGATTGGATTTGGATGAGATTTGTATTGGATTGCCATATTTTCAATCGAAGATTGATTCATAAGGATTGGTTAATAATGTTTGTCTTGGATCAAAGATATTTGCAATGAGGGTACCTCAATGAAATTTGCAATAAAACACCTCAAGAGTAGAGGAGGGGGAGAATGTAGTGGATAAGATTGGCATTAGATGTTATGATAAAATTATAATAGCAAAATGTCATTACCATCAATCCCTTGAAATCTGCATTTGACATATGTTCTAATGATATGCACTCATTTATTGAGTAACTCGAATCAACGTGTATTGAGCTAATTTGAGCTCCATGGTAAATAACGCACAAATGTTTTTGGTTTTCTCGAGTTCGTGTCAAAACGAATCGACGACGGAAATCAGTTTGCTGAGTATTGTTGCGGCGAACGGTCGAGCTTAGAAACCTCGTCCGGTCACGACAGACATGACATCAAATTCTCTAAAGGCAGCTTTATCTATCGCCTTATGGTTTGTCGAGCACACAATGGGGCACGATAACATGGAATCTGTTTGTTTCTGCAGCAACACGACTTTGTGGCAAGATTGGTCTTATTAAGTGAATTAGAACAGATTTATCATATTTAAGCCTATTTTTAGTAATTGCAAAAAATAGCGTGTGCAACTCGTTGCAAAACTCGATTTTTTCAGCACTCGTAGTATTTATCCAACTCGGCAAGCCTCGTTGGATAAACGTACAACTCGTGCTGAAAAAATCATCTTTTTGCAACTAGTTGCACAAACTACTATTACCTACAGAAGAACTCAACTTTCAGTTTGTTTTTAAATATTACATGACTACACGATGAAAATTTCTAACTTATTTCAACAAACATTGACTGCGCTAAGCTATTTCAAGTTTCTTTTCTTAAAAAATGTAATTCGGGCAGTTTTTCCTCGGAAAACCGACAGATGGTTTATTATAATTTTTGTATAAGAGACAATTTTTTTTTAGCTACTTCAAACTCATCGAACTTGCTAAAATTCAAAGTTTATTATAAGTTGAAATGAACGAACATCAGAAACCAATTCCGAAACAAATGCAATTTAGTAGTTTTTGATGAAAGATGCTGGGTCATTAGGCCGAATTCGGTCGAATTGCCATTAGTGGCTGCTTTAATGACCATTATGTAACTTAAATGTGTTGCATAATAGTATACTGCCGCTAACCGCAAGTCGAGCACATCTGTATATGGAGCTCCATATACAGATGTGCTCGGCTTGCGATTAGCGGCAGTATAGTTTGTGCAACTAGTTGCAAAAGGATGATTTTTTCCACCATGAGTGGTACGTTTATCCATCGAGGCTTGCCGAGTTGGATAAATACTATAAGTGCTAATAAAATCGAGTTTTGCAACTAGTCGTACAAACGACTATTTCAATTCCTGCTTAGGTGAAATAGTTTTTTACGAGTCTCGTTGGCCCAGCATACTCTATATACGAACCAATGCGGGTATTCGACATGAATTCTCATGCAACGACAGTGCATCAGCAGAACATTGAAATTGTGAGCAAATACAGAACATGGACAGAGCGGCGACCACCCGGCGCAGTGAAATGATTTCTTCTCGCGGTATGAATTGAAACGAAACAATCGGACAGCGAAAAGCACGTTTACCACTTTAGAAGATGGACGAAACATATTTCGAATAAAAGTCAGATTTTGTAATAATTCTTGATCAATTCCCTACGCAACTAAAAAGTGGTGAATGCTAGGCAGAATTTGTAGGTAAAAATGTTTGTAAATCCCACCGAAAGAAACAAAATATTATAAATTCTGAAGATATGTAAGATTTAATTTTGGACCACCTGTTTTTATTTCGGACCACTCGAATAATTTTGAATTGCTTGCAAAGTTATGTTACTATTAGATTAAATTAGTGATCCCCAGCATTTTTGACGTTTCATCCTTGAAGTCTTTGTTAAGCAATACATTTTTATAAGCACTCAAAAGCTTAGAACAATACCAATAGCTAAGGGTATTGAAACTGATCAATTTCAATACCACTCGGTACAGCATCTTCAAAGGAAAACAAACGAGCGGCCCATGTATGATGGCCCATGTCGTGATGTATGCACCTGGTCACTCCTACCCTGCCATATTTTGCGTCCTTGATAGTAGTGGGTTGCTCGGTTCTTCCTTGCCCCTTGCGCATTTCCAAACGAAACATAATCGTAGAACACGGAACTCTGTTCCATTGACAAGCAGCACGAACGGAGAGGTCTAGCAAAGATTAGTTTTGTCATGGAGCTTTCTTAACTATTTTCGTATGGAAATAATGAAAACAGTTACATGTTGGTTTAATAGACATTTTTCAAGGACTTACATCAATGAACGGTAATTTATGAATGGTTTGATACTAGAGAAATAAATTCGTGAAAAGTTTTTATTATTATTGTTTTCATTTAAGAGGCTTTCAGCTCTTGGGTGGCTCACCTCTGGTAGCAAAAAGGCAAAAGTTTAAAAGATCTGAAACTTAAAAAGAAGATATGTCGAAAATATGTTCGGTTCAATGAAAAATGAACCTATTTTGGACATGCCTCAGAATTAAACTTGGAATGTTTTGCTCCAGGTCTAAAACTGCTTCAATTAGGTTCTAATAGGTCAACAACATCATTCACATGTTTTAAATATATGTACAAATAAACTTACAGCTTTTTAAAGCTGAATTCCACTTTATATTGTCGTCTTGATTTTGGTCTAATCTAGCTGGAGTGGGTAAATACGTGAAAATATTCTTAATAATGGCTATATTTAATAAGAAACAAATGTAGGAGATACCTTATTAATAGTTTCTTTTTGCTATAAAATTTAAATGTTGCATGTTTTATTTAGTTTTGTGTGAAATAAATGCAATATTCAGCTAGGTGGTCCAAAATACAGCCGTTACCCTACCACCACCCGATCACGCACCTTTGCATATGGCCCATCACTACGAAATATGTTCCCAACTGGTGTGTGTTGCCGCAACTCTGGTAGATGGTAGGTATTATTAATTAATGATGATTAACTCTAAACGTTCGCACCATTGATCCCTTCCAACAAACATCCTACGGCTCTCGATGTCGAACCCACGGTTCTTGTGCACATCGGCGAGAATGCGTGTGCTCCCCCGATGAGGTTTAAAGATTTGCAGTTCCTTGAACCGAATTTCCAATCGTTGGCTTTCATGACTGTGGTTCTCGCCGATTGATTTGGTCCGTATTCTTTAGCTAATTATTCGTTGCTTGTTTTTTATTTATAGCTGACTTGCAGTGTCTGACATAAACACCCTAAATATCCGGAGGACCATTCCGCCAAAATTTCCGGTGGAGTCCCTTGCTGGCACTTGTATGATGATCAGCCGCCCTAACACAGAGATCAGACGCTCGATCAGATTTGTACCCCCGGAGAGGAGCAAACCTCCCCTTCCCTGTCAGAGTCAGCATAGGACCAACGTTCATACCGGGGTTGTTTATCCGATCTTCCCTAAGGTTGCTCGTATCCCGGCCGGCTCCACGGGGATCTAGGGATAGGAGTTGCTGGGTAAGAAACTAAGGACCGCAAGATGGAGTCTATTTTATTGCTACAGGTACGCGAAGTACCCAGTACGCATTACCCAGCATTTACCGTGCTACAAAACAATGTATTTTCGCCGAATTACTGATTGATTTGCGTCATGACAAATATGGTGTAGGTATAAATTACCTTTGACAAACATCAATTAAACTTAAGGTATCAATGTCAAACCCAATACGATGTGGATAAGTTATTTCAATTGTCAATTATATTTTGTTCAGATAATTTTTAACAATATAATATCTATAATTGAACATTTTGATCGTTGCCTGAAATTGATATTCTACATGACTATGAATACTAATCAGCTAATAAATGCCGTAGAACCTATTGTAAACAACGATTATTATTCTGGCATGCCGATTCGACACAGATATTGGTCGAGATTGAAATGATACTCGCTCAGATCCTCTCGTGGAGCATTTCACCTTTGCTCAAGGAGTTATCATCGTATCACGTATCAATTCTCCGATTCCAGATCCGATAAAATTGTTGTACATTTCAATTATGTTCCTTGGCTCACATGGGTCACCTTTTGCACTTGTCATGCATCAAGAGACATTTATGCAAATGATTGCATAATTGAATTTGTCCGATAGATCCTCAGTCATGTGTCCCCGCATACATTCGTACATTCAACAAACCAGCAACCCACAACGTGATGACCATTCCGTGACAGGTGCGTCTAATTGAAAACTGAATAAACGACGGTCAAAACAAATGAGCATCTATGTTGCGCACGCTCGTAGCTTATCTTAATTTCAATGCTTTATTCAAATTATTTCAATTTGCTACTCCTGTCGGGCCAACGAATCGCAAATTCCATTCAACACCCAAAAGCCGTTAATTTCGTGCTCTGTAAAACCCATTGACTCGGCAGCACTCTGACTGAATGTTAATGTGATTCGATTTAATCCCCAAACCCCTTTCCCCTCACATACGGCGCTCTATTTGCTGGGCTTTTCCGGTTTTCCATCGAAAGTTTATTGATTAGATCATTAAATTCCCGATTGCGTTGTCGGATCCTAATAAATCACCCCGAGATACTGGAGCATCATTTTCGGTTCAGTTGGTGGCATCATGAACTGCCTTCCTACTAATCTTCACTATGGTTTAATCCGGGGGCTGCATATTTGCCTACTAGCATCCGCATCATTGGGCCATCATCAGCCTAATAGCGGGATATCAGAGTTCGACTGATTGATTATTAGTTATGCCAAGTTTTGTGAACAATCATTACGACATGGTGCTATAGCACGATGTTGACAGTCAGAGTAGAATGTTAGGATGATCATTAATTACTAATAAATCAACATGAGCTCGAGAGATTGTTGGTTTTGGAACAACTGCGTTTCCGAGATCTAATCAGGTGAACACTAATTAGTGATGGTCGTTCATTCACGTGAATACCCTTGAAATTAAGAGGCGAGACATAAAATCAAATTAATTAAACTAAACGACAGAAATAATCGGAATTATTCAAGGTTGGTGAAAAATAGCAAAATAGTTTGATGATTTCTGTAGTAATCAGAATCAGGTAAATTTATTGAATTGATTTTGATTTCGGTTTATCGCGCCTCCTAGGGATTTTTTATTAAGAGATGGGCAGATACTTTTCGGACGAATTGCAAACACATGCCGCAGCGTTGCAAAAATTGGAAATTTCTCAAGACATTCCTTTGAAAATTCAAAGAAGAAATTCCAAAAAAATCTGAAAATTTCTTCGAAAAGGGCTTTTACGAATTCATTTAGGATTTTTTCTTTTAGAAATTTCTTTAGGAATTGCTTTAAAATTCTTTCGATTTTTTTTGGAACTACCTAAGAAAAATTCTTGGAATATTACTCAGGAATACCTACAAAAATTGTTTTAGGGATACCTTCAAAAAAAATTTCAGGAGAATTCCTTTCTTGGAAATTCCTTCAGGAATTTGTTGGGTAATTGATTTTATAATTTCTTCGGCATATGTTTTAGATCAGCGGTTCTCAACCTGGGGTACATGTATCCCTGGAGGAACTTCGCCGGGCCCAGGGGGTACCTCGGACAAAAATGCATAATGGCGGATGTATTACAATTTTAATCAAAACTTATTGATAAAGTTTTGATATTTTTCTCATATTTTTTTTTTTATTTCAAAATTTTGTCTAGTACATGGCGATCAGTGACTCAAAGACTTTTGAATCCTGTCTTGCACAACCAGCACAGAGATGAAGGGCTGTGGGAAAAAGGATCAAAAGGACAGAACGACGAACGAACAAATTTTAAAAATCTTCTATGCAATCTACCTGTTTGAAACAAAATGTTGAACCATATGAAATTTAGATTCTACACGTTCAGCAGCCTCCAGAGAGACATGAAGTCTTTTTTCCGAAAAGCTCAGTTTCTTCGTTGCAATAAGATTAGAAGCATCTTTCTACGCTTCTCGAAAGCATCCGTAGGAGCTCGGAGGACTCCTTTCAAGAGGATCGGAAGTCTCCTTTCAAAAGGTTCGGACACCTACTTTCAAGAGGTTCAGAGGCATTATTTCAATAGGCTCGGAAGCCCCCTTCCAAGAGGCCCGAAAGTCCCCTTTTAAAAAGCCTGGAAGTCTCGTTACTAGAGGCCCAGAAGCCTCCTTTCACCAGACTCGGAAGCCTTCGGAAACTTTCTTTCAAGAGGCTGGGAACGCTACTTTTAAGAAGCTCGGAAACCTCTTTTGAAGTGGTTCGGAAGCCTCCTTTCAATAGGCATGAAAGCCTCCTTTCAAGAGGCCCGGAAGCCTCCTTTCAAGAGGCCCGGAAGCCTCCTTTCAAGAGGCCCGGAAGCCTCCATTCAAGAGGCCCGGAAGCCTCCTTTCAAGAGGCCCGGAAGCCTCCTTTCAAGAGGCCCGGAAGCCTCCTTTCAAGAGGCCCGGAAGCCTCCTTTCAAGAGGCCCGGAAGCCTCCTTTCAAGAAGCCCGGAAGCCTCCTTTCAAGAGGCCCGGAATCCTCTTTTCAAGAGGCCCGGAAGCCTCCTTTCAAGAGGCCCGGAAGTCTTCCTTCAAGTGGCCCGGAAGCCTCCTTTCAAGAGGCGCGGAAGCTTTCTTTCAAGAAGCCCGGAAGCCTCCTTTCAAGAGGTCCGGAAGTCTCCTTTCAAGGGGCCCGGAAGTCTCCTTTCAAGAGGCGCGGAAGCTTTCTTTCAAGAGGCCCGGAAGCCTCCTTTCAAGAGGCCCGGAAGCCTCCTTTAAAGAGGCCCGGAAGCCTCCTTTCAAGAGGCCCGGAAGCCTCCTTCCAAGAGGCCCGAAAGCCTCCTTTCAAGAGGCCCGAAAGCCTCCTTTCAATGGGCCCGGAAGCCTCCTTTCAAGAAGCCCGGAAGCCTCCTTTCAAGAGGCGCGGAAGCCTCCTTTCAAGAGGCCCGGAAGCTTTCTTTCAAGAGGCCCGGAAGCCTCCTTTCAAGAGGCCCGGAAGCCTTCTTCCAAGAGGCCCGGAAGCCTCCTTTCAAGAGGCCCGGCAGCCTCCTTTCAAAAGGCACGGAAGCCTCCTTTCAAGAGGCCCGGAAGCCTCCTTTCAAGAGGCCCGGAAGCCTCCTTTCAAGAGGCCCGGAAGCCTCCTTTCAAGAGGCCCGGAAGCCTCCTTTCAAGAGGCCCGGAAGTCTTCCTTCAAGGGGCCCGGAAGCCTCCTTTCAAGAGGCGCGGAAGCTTTCTTTCAAGAGGCCCGGAAGCCTCCTTTCAAGAGGCCCGGAAGCCTCCTTTCAAGAGGCCCGGAAGCCTCCTTTCAAGAGGCCCGGAAGCCTCCTTTCAAGAGGCCCGGAAGCCTCCTTCCAAGAGGCCCGAAAGCCTCCTTTCAAGAGGCCCGAAAGCCTCCTTTCAAGAGGCCCGGAAGCCTCCTTTCAAGAGGCCCGGAAGCCTCCTTTCAAGAGGCCCGGAAGCCTCCTTTCAAGAGGCCCGGAAGCCTCCTTTCAAGAGGCCCGGAAGCCTTCTTTCAAGAGACCCGGAAGCCTCCTTTCGAAAAGCCCAGAAACATCTAAGAGGCTCAGAGGCGTTCAAGAGGCTCAGAGGCGTCCTTTCAAGATGTTCAGACGCCTCCTTTTAAGTGGCTTGAAAGCCGCCTTTTAAGAGACTCGGAAGCCTTTCTTCAAGAGCTCGGAATATGGAAGATTTCAGTCAACTTTATGGAGAGTCATATATCTCGTTCATTTTCAGTTCCATTTTTCATATATCTTATGAATTACAATTATTTATATTTGCTGAAAAAAAATAATGCAAAAGTTCGAAAGGGAACCTCTCTAGAAAAAGGTTGAGAATCACTGTTTAAAGAGCGTTAATGAATAAAGCTTCCTATGAATGATTAAATTTGTTATGATTGGATCATCCAACTCTACGAATAAAGATTATGATTAATGATTTATTCATTTTTGACAATGATTGATGATTATGATTAAATATTAAATAAATGATTAACGATTATGATGAATGCATAAAACGTTTGGAGTATGATTAACGATTAACGATTGTGATTAAATGATGACATAATGTGTATATGATTATTGATTAACGATTATGAAAAATCAATGATTTGCATAGTGATCAATAATCAAGTGGCTATTCTACCAAATTGGGTTATTAATAGGTATAAAAATTCTATGATTATGGTTAATGATTAATGAATAAAAGCAATGTATGAGTGTAGAGTTTTAATACCGGCCAGACGGTGAACCTCAAAAGTTCGTGTCCTGGGAGGGGTGTACATGATCATCCTCAGGAACTTGTTTTGAACTCGTTGGATTGGAGTATGGCATTTGCAATGGTATTTTTAATGAAACTAATTGGATCTTTAAAAAAGAACTCCAAATGTATTCTAAAGAAGTTTCGTAAGTGTGAATTAGTTTGTTTCCTGAGTACATTCTGTTATCAGATCAGTCCATGTATATAGAATTGACTGCTTGGTATCTATCAGTAATTTCTATAAATAATAATTATAGAATTATAAAACAAATTCAGATGTTTTACAGTCACACTGGAAAATGTGATTGCCCTTGTGATGTTCATAACTTTATGCAATTTGTTAAAGTAAAGGTTTAAAATATATTTATCTATCACATAAGTAATTTATAAGAATCCGATTTTTGTTCTCAATCTTGATTTACAATAAATACAGCCCTGTGCTATTCGTACCGTGGTACAAGATGATAAGAATATAATGAGGCCATCTATGAAAAAGACAATAATTGGTGTAGCATTCATTTCAAAATGTTTGTAACATGATGCGAATACCACCAATGAACTATTTCCCAAGTGATTTAACAATTATTGCAAAGAGCGGTTTATGATGAGAAATTAAATTAACCAACAAACAGAAAACAATCCCAGCTTTATTGGTAAAAAATATGTTGTGTAATCGAATTTAGTAATCATTATTTAAGCAATGACAAAAAAATTGTTTCCGAATTCGGTAGAATTGTGGGCTCATGATAAAATTGTTGCTGACGACATGAATTTCGGAAAAGATTGAGCTTTAAATATAAATTATAAAAACCGAGAAAATTTAGTGATGTGATGCTTTAACATGATTGCATCGAGTTCCTTAAAAGATTCCTACGGCTTTTTGGAATTTCTAATTTTATTTAGGGTAAAACGTCCTATCGTTGTGGTATGCCCTAATGTTGCGGTAGTGGTCAAGTAGTCCATTCTGGATATTATACCATTGAAAACAATTGTGGGTACGCTAAAACTCTTCGGATTAACGACTAGAACAGCTTTTGTTTGACAAAATTCCGTTCAAAATGATGAAAAATCAACATTTTTCGTTAAAAATTTGAATCCTTTGAGCCTATTATTGCGGTAGTGCTAAGGTCCTATTGTTGCGGTATCGCTCTCCATAAGAATTACATGCAATACCGCAACAATAGGACTGACCTTCAAAAAATATCGCAACGATAGGCAACTGCGTCCTATTGTTGCGGTAGTTTGTTTTTATTGTGATAAAAACAAAACAACATAGGTTCAGCACAATTGACGTAATATTTACGAAACTATAGTTAACGAGCATCCTATTCAACTACTACAATGTGGAAATCGACCAACAGATATTTTTTGAAGAATTTTTGTAATCAATTTTGCTTTGACACAGTGCCTCCATAATAGGACGTTTTACCCTACCTGGTTTTTAAAAACTCAATGAAAACGTACATTGCAATACAATAATCAGAATCGCTATTTTGCATCACATAGAAAAAAAAATCTATTTTCCCCTCAAATACAGACAATACAGATTTTTTACGCAAGTCAATACAGATTTATGAAAAAATCATCTGACAGCCCTGGTTTCAGATGATGAGTTTTTGCGCAGCTCTCCCAGACCGGCATGCCATATTCGATCACGGGGAGGATGATTTGCTTGTAGACAGCAAGCTTATTTTTCAGGGACAATAACGACCGACGGTTGATCAAAGGGTACAGTAGTTTCAACAAAACGTTACACTTCGTCATCGTCTTGTCAACCTGTTGGCGGAAAATAAGCTTGCTGTCGAGGGTCAAGCCAAGGTAGTCGGCCTCATTTGCCCATTCCACAGTCGTGCCATTGAGGATGATTTTTCAGTCTCCAGGCGGAACAAGTTTAGGGGATTTAGAGGGGGGAAATGATGGAGTACGCTGATGGATGAACGATCAGGCGAAATATTGTGCTCTGCATTACGCGACCGGTAATAAAGTTAATCAGTTCAGTGCGTGTTTTTTTCGGATTAGCCATCGAGCAAGCGTTGTGCAGTGCGTGTTTTAGTCGTCGCGATGTAGTTAAGATATCGAATCAGTCTTCGGGAAAATACGTAAGACACGCGTTGCTTTTCCGTTTTTTGTATCATCATGAATATGGCGTCGTTCCAAAGAAAAAATTAGTCGCGTACCAAGGCGATTTCCAATATATTTCCTTCCCAACTAACATACTAGTCCTTTCCAGTGCGCTCATGGAGATGCAGAGGCTTCCTCGGTCTCTTATAGCAATAAGTGTCGAACAAATATTTCTCTCCTTATCCTAATTGACTGTGAGGACGTGGCCGGCATCGTTATTGGTCTTGAATTAAAGAAACTCCGAAGCATGTACAACGAGAATAGCTTTCTAGTCCCGAGAAAACTATTCAATTGATGAGCTGTGCATTATTTGTTGTTTCTCCGGCAATCACGACTAGCAACTACGATGGGTACAGTCAATCAAGCTAAGCTTTAGAGTGGGGGAAAATGATGACCTGGGTCTTCGTCGCATTGATACAGATCTTCCAGCTGGTGAGGTACTCTGTCAGGGCCAGTGTTGTAAAATGTCATTTGCATTCGTTTGTATACTTTTCCCAGAACTTTTTCCAGAAGGTAGCTATCAATTCATGATGTATGACGAACTTATAGCGTTTAAATGTGCCTACAACTTTGTCTAACAAGACATTGCAGTAAATATGTAATCTGGGCCGTGGGGGGCAAAATGTCATTCAAATGACATTATGTCAAATGACACGTGACATTTTGGAGAGTTTTCACTATCCAGCCTCATATTTAATATTTAGAGCAATGTACCCTTGGACAAAAATATAGCCCTACTCAAGCGTTATGAGTACATCTAAAATTATGCAATAAATTTGGCTTCTAAAGAAAGTTATGAACAAATTAGTCAAATGACATGCAGATGACATTTTACAAGCCTGGTCAGGGCATCCAGGCCTAGTTGAAGTTTTGCCGCTAACGCTCGGATCACTATACCGCTGTAGACGATGGAGGTGTCATCTGCGAACAGATACAGAATTCCGCCTTCTGGAGGTTGCGGCATGTCGGAGGTAAACAGATTGAAAAGCAGGGGCCCGAGGATACTGCCCTTGGGGACGCCTGCAACGATGTCGTGCGTATTGGAACTCGCTCCGCTGATAGAGACCCGGAATGTCCTTGCCGACAGGTAATTGTTGATTATTTTCACCAGGTAGCTGAGAAGATTGTAGTGTTGTAGTTTGAACACCAGTCCATCGTGCCATACATTGCCGAATGACTTCTCAGCATCGAGTAAGGCCATGGCGGCTGTTTTAGAGACAAACTTGTTCCGTCTGAGGACGTTGGTAACTCGAGTCAGTTGGTGTACGGTTGCCCAAGTAAGTGTTGTATGAGAGTTAAAAATACATCTTTCGAGCATATAGGCTTGTTATGTGTTGGTATGAAAACACGTTTCATTACATTCACACGACCTAAAAAGCGCAAAAATTATTGATATTTTCAACATCTTTCAGTCGCAACTAAGTTTTTGATTGCACATTTACACGACTAAAGTTAAGTACTAAGGAAGTTTTCAATAACCGTTTCTCAACATGGTTCTGTCAAATTGAATACAAAAACAAAAATGTTGACCAACATTTGCAACGAAATAAAAAAATATACAAAAACGAATAAAAAATGCATCTATGAAATGATGAATACCATTTTGATAAAATTAAAGACACAAACTAAATACATACTTTAAATTTGTTTCGAAGCCTCGAATTATATGCGACTCATGATTCATTGGCGAACTTTTCATTTTACTTCTCCCAAAATCATGCGCCATTGATTGAAGGAAAAAGAACTATGCCAAAATCATATAATTTAGGAATTTATCTGTAAACAAAATCCCAAATAACAATATGGCGAGTTCTCGATAAACAACAAAGTCGATCGAAAACGTTGGTTGCTTTAAGCCTAAAAGATGTTGACCTTACGTTGAAAATGCGTGTTTTAGCTATACTCCCATCATTAAGATGTATTTTCTAACTAAACAAATGTCAAAAAATGAACATGTTATGACCATGTTTGTAATATCATCCTGTAGGCATCCTTTATGTTGAGAGAATGTAAAACAAAACATCTTGAAAAACCAATCAAATGTCAAAAACCAACATGTTATAAGCAAGTCGTGAGATTGTAGTACAAAACATCTTCAATGATCAAACTGCCATATGTTTAGCAAAAACCGATCTTAATTCAACATGATTCTTAGGTCTTTGCTAATAATGATGTTTTCGGTGTTACTTGGGTGACCGACCGCATCCAAACTGCGGAATCCAAACTGTTCCTCGAGCAAGAGATTTTCGGCAGACTCAAGAGACCGGTGATGCATAGTTTTTTCGAATAGCTTGGGATAACCCTGAGAGAAGACTGATGGGAGGATAACTTTTGGGTGTGGAAGGCTTACGGATGGGGATAACTTTCGCTGACTTCCAGAACGATGGATAGCTGAGCAGGAGACACTGATTAAAGATCAGCGAAAGGTGCTCAAAGAACTGAGCACTCATGTGTCCGAGCTCGAGATTCAGAATGTTATCGAAACCTGGGGCCTTCATGTTCTTCGATGATTTGACATAGGCCGTCAATTCGCCAGCTGAGATCTCCAACTCCTCCGAGAAGTCATTGGGAGTCAGATGACTGTTGTGTGCATTCTCGTTAAAAGCTGCTTCATTTGGACTGATGATGTTCTGCCCAAGATTGTGTGAGCTGACGAAGTGACGACCTATTTTCGCAACCTTCTCTGCAGGAGTTATCAAGCAATCCAGCCAATATTGTCTAACGGGATCAAAGGTGGAATGGGCCGAGGCATAGATTTTAGTATTTTGGTAATTTTCCAGAACGGCTTTGCATAGTCAGGGAGAGTGCGGATTTTGTTCGAGAAATCGTTATTTTTGAGGTCCACCATTCTGGCATTGATAATTTTTGAGATTCGATTGCAGCGTGCCTTAAGCTCAGGCAGTCCGGTACGCTGAAACTGCCTGCGAGTGACATTCCGCAATCGAATCAAATCGTTGGTGAGTGTATCGATGTTAAGGGAGTTGTTCACCTGCCGAGCCGTCGGTACATGCTGCTCTCTGGCCACCGAGATTGCCTCTTCGAAGGCGCACAGCTGGCGGTCGATACTTCCCGGCGTCTCTGGACGCACCTCGTAATCGATGGTGTCGTCGACGCACTGCTGGAACCGCTGGCAGTTCATTCGATGATAGTTTCGACGGGTTAGTTCGTGCCGATTCACAGAAGTTCCAACTTCCGCCACCACCGGATAGTGGTCCGAGCTGAGCTCCTGGAAGACGACCGGCTGGGAGACGTGATCGTGCATGTTCGTGATAAAGATGTCGAGCGTTGCATGGGCCCCGGACCGTGTCAACCGGGTAGGGCTGTCAGGGCACAGGATTGTGTAGTAGCCCTCTTGGTCATCGTTGGACCAGACGACTCCGTTCCGGTTTGAGACGGTGTTTCCCCTCAATTGGTGCTTTGCATTCAGGTCTCCGGCGATGATGAACTACCCCTGCCGCTGAGTAAGCTTGACTATATCTCTTCGTAGCTCGGCCGACGTGCCATCGTCGACTTTGGCTTTGGTGGGACAGTAAGCCATGATGAAAGTGACGACTCCGACGGAGGTGGTGACTTCCACTCCAACGGCTTCGATGAATTTGAGCTTGAAGTCCGGCAGCAGACGGTAGGCGATTGCCACTCCTCCTCCTCTGGAGCTTGTTCGATCGAACCTCACCAGCCTAAAACCCGGAATTGTTGCACTTACCTCGGGCTTCAGGTGGGTTTCGGTGATGAAAGCCGCGTCAATCTCCTTCTCCTGAAGGAAATCGCTGAGCTCGATGATTTTGCTCTTGAGCGAGTAAGAGTTTCAATTTACCAGACCCAACCATTTTCAATGACGAAAAGGCCCAGAGTGTAGATCTGGTCGTACCAGGATTTTAAGCTTCGAAGCCGAGCCGCAAGTTGGCTGAATATTGGAGCCAGCTGCTCCGCGGCGTAGAGCGGAGCGGATTCCTCCGATGGTAGAGGATGCTCCTCTTGATGTCGGTGGAATCCAGGAGGAGGGAGCGATGGCCATTCGCTGGAGGATGGAGGCGGCGGTGCTGGACCTTGAGCCGACGCAGCTGCTGCTGCCAATCGCTTGTGCGGTTGTAAGGGATTGGATCGCTCGACGGGGAGCCGCGATGGCCGGATAGTTCACCTCGTTGACTACAGGATCACGATTCTTCTTCGTAAGGTTTCTGGTGGAAGCCTTCTTCCGGATTTCCAGTAACTCGTTTCGCTTTGGGCAACCCTTTGTGGTGCACTTGGGTTCGGCCACCTCCATCTTGTCGCACTCGTCAGTCGTATGGGGTTTGCCACACTTGTTCCAGCGCTGCTTCATGCGGCAGTTCCTGGTGCCGTGTCTGAAATTGAACCAGTTGGTGCACTGAGCGACGTCGCGGTGCACTGGCCGATATCGCTCCCAGTCAATTTATAACGCCAACCAGCTTCAGGTCCTTCCAGGTAGTGGAGCCGTGCTCCAGATGGATCAGGTAAAGCTGGTCGCGATATCTTCTCGCCTTGTCGTGACGAGCGATCTTGTGCATGGCTACTGGCTTCAGTCCGCAACTTTCAAGCTCTGCTTGGAGCTCTTCCTCCTTCATGTCGTGGAGTCCTCGCAGCAAAGCATTGAGCGGCTTCGTGCCGGGGTGGTCATGAGTGTAGTACTCATACTTGTGGACCTCGAGGAACTCCACGACGGATTTTAGGTGGTCCTTATTGACTGGCATCACTTTTACGCCTTTTTTGGCCGAAATGCACACTTCAGCCCTTTAGCGATTAATTAGCGAATTTTCGGGCGCAAATCCGGCAGATCGCCCTTCACAAACACAGGTGGGCACTTCTCCTTCTCCTCAGGTTGCACCTGTAGCAGCTGCGATTGCTGCTTCTTCCTCTTTGCTGGCGTCATCAAGCGGCAACAGTGAGAACACGTTGCTCTGCAAAAGCTGCTTGGAGGGGCTACCCGCGCTTCCAAGAGCAGTGCGCTTAGGTACTTTTCCTGCGACCGAATCGGCCACCGAGTCTCCCATGACGGGTCCGGAAGAAAATAACGCCAACGCGACGAAGCGAAAACGTAAACAGCGAACGAACGAGAAAAACACTTGGAAAAAATAGTAGGGTAGAATACGGCATTGGCAGGGTGCGACAGTTGTTGGCACCCTCAACAATATTTGCATTTTCCAGCAAACATACACTTATGAACATAATTTTGATTCAATCACACAATTTCAAGTCTAAGCTTTCATTTAAATAAGTTGTATGTGTAAAAGTAGCAAGATTTGATGAGCTAATCATCGAAACAAATTTGCACCATCGAAATCCTTGCCATTATTGCATTGCCAAAGAAAGCAGCGCACGAATAGCAAACTGGTACTTACTTTTTTGGATCGCCTGTTTCTCCTCTTTATTGCGTTTGACACGACAAATTAAGTACGTACACTACTTTTTACACTTTATCACCACTTGATTATTACCACAAAGAGCAAATTTATGCAATATTTGCTCTATTTTTCACTAAATAAAATCGGGACTGTTCGTTTTCTTTGACAGCAGCACACTTCGGAATAGAGCGAGAGAATGTGTTTGTGAGCACCACGCACAATTCTATGTGATTTGATTTTAGCAAAAATACAAACAAAATATCTGGCGATGGCATTTATTTAAAAAAAAGTGTTAAAATACAAATGTTTCTATTCGGATTTTTACGCAGACCATGGATTATATTAAAAGTGATAGCAACACCGTAGTGTTTTAACCCTTATGTGGCTGACAGGACCGCTTTCCTTTTGCAACTTCAATACTTTCCAAGCTCATCAAAAAAATTATAATCATTCCCGTTCCTACATAGCGCATTTCAACCATAAATAATTGCCTACTTTTAGGGTATTATCTATTATTCAACTGTGAAACGTAGTGTAAGAATGGGGTGGCTCCAGCGGCTGGATAGGACAGTGCTGTCCATTATTCAACATATGAAGACTCACGAGGTGGAATATATTGTTAATATACTATACTACCAGAACCGACGAGCTTCGTTTTACCTAAAATTGATTAAATATATATTTTTTACATTATTTAAAAGACGTTAAGTATTCGAAATTTGCAAATTTTGGATTCCATTTTTTAGATTAATTTTCGATTAAAGCAGAAATGTGTACTTCATTTGTATGAGAGTCCCTCTTCCAGAAGAGTAGGGGTCTAATATCATCATAAGAATCTTCATCGTTCGCTAAAACCTCTACATACAAATGTTCATGCCGTTTCCTAGTCCATAAGGGCAGACAGACAAATATTAATTCTTATGCGTATGGACTTGGTTTCACGTAGTTTAGTTCAAGCGGTCGTGTCTTGTACACAACCACCATGATTTTTTTTATGAAACAAACATATCATGTAAGGACCGCAAAGAGCAAGTTGTATATTTGAAACAGGTTGATAGACTTTTGCTTACGTGACTCTAAGGCATTACAAAAGACAAAAGATGTAAATCTTGGCAGCGGACAAAAAGCATATAAGTTCCCTTCTCCTAAATGGCAAACATTATTCAAATAGGTTGAAAATCGTAAAAGTAATGAAAATTTCAATATCTGGGTACACAGGTACCCTATCTGCCATTCATGTCTGATTTTTGTTGGCTTCATAAGGGTTAAATTTGTTTTACAATGTGTTTAAATGCTTTTGCCTATCTGTGTACATGACATAAAATTTATGCCAAGGCTAAAAATTAATGTTTTGTGTTAAGCCAGTTTTGATAAACAATAAAGTTTATTCCAAAATTGAGTGAAGGAGATGAGCGTGCGTCCGATTAATATGAATGAATTTTACTACTGGAGGATATAAACAACCAGCATTTGGCACCAATACATTACCAGTTTTTCACTTCCATGTCTAGTTGCTAAAGGGAGCAAATCCATTGCTGATAATAGAAATTGCTATGCCAATAGAAGAAACGTTGACCTGTTACTTTATAATAAATTTACTAAGTTTGTGGTAAAAGCTGTTATATTTGGTGAACACCAATCATCAAAGAAAGAGCATACAAATGTATACCAGTTAAGCTGTACCTGTGTTTTAGTGTAATTATTAATTATTTTCACCTCTCAATTTGGCGAATGTCTTAGACTGCCAAGAATAGGTATTTTCCCCTATTTGGCGAATTATCAGTAATACCCTTTCATAACTTGGTTACATCCAGGGATGCCAGACATACAGACATACAGACATGTCTGTATTTATACAGCGCAAAAGGAATCGATTCGAAAACCCAAAAGAGTTCCTTCTGAAAGCCAAAAAGAGCTCCGTTCAGAAAACCAAAAAATCTCGGTTTGTAAACTCAAAACAGGAATTCTCAAGGAAAAGGGAAAACAGGAAAACTCAAAACAGAATTGTTTTGGACTTTAGTTTCAAACGGATTCCTTTCAAATTTTCGAAAGAAATACTTTTGGAATTCCGAGTAGAGCCATCTGGGCTTCTGAATGCATTTTTTTCTGTTTCTGTAAAAGGGATATCCTTTTGGGATTCCGAAGCCTGAAAAGATTCCGTTCGGAAGGCCAAAAAATACCAGACCAGAAAGAACAAAGATTCTGTAAACCCAAAAGATGTTCGTTCCGTTCTTTAGGTTTCCAAACGGATTTATTCCTTCTGTGCCTCTCCTCCGAACTGAACTCTTTTGGACTGATTTTCAGTAAGAAAATTGCGTAAATATTATCAATTTATGCTAATGTAACAACATACATATTGATAAGAACATTATTCAGAGCTTTGTAGTGGAATATCTTCACTTAGCATAAGATAAGATAGTATTATCCTATTTATTTCCATCACTTGATTGTAACAAAATACGTATTTCGACCTCAACAGCAACCTTACTTGTCTTTAGTATCTCGTACTTGACTCGACTAAGTCCTACACCAACTGTTTGATTATTGAAACCTCGATACCTCGTTGCTATCACTACACAAGCATGACACAAAGACAAAACAGTACAGCCACTCTATTTTGAAACCAGTGTATTTACCGAGTTGCATCGATTTATCTTTTGTCAATCTTTCTATTTATGTGCGTTTGGCGCTATAATAAGACATTTAAATTGCATAATTTACTCTTCCATCGTTTTCAAAGCCAGGTACATAGAGCTAGTATGACCCTTTCTATGAGTGGATATATTGAAACAGGATAAAGGTATGTATATGTAAAGCAAAGAACACTCATTAGGTAACACGTTGTCGGTATTTAGGCCCGACGTTACTCAAATTGCTTCAATTTATTTCATATGAGCCAGGACATAATAAAATTGAAGCAATTTTGGATAACTCGATTCTTTACTCGCATTTAAGCATCAAAATTCAATTAGAATTAAATCGTGGGCTCCCGAGAGAAAAACATTTCACTACCCACCGACTTGCATCGCTTTGGCACAAGCAACAGAATTATTCACAGACCAGGAAACTGCACACCAAAATTAAGTGTGGCGACCTATTTATTTTGGATCAACATTCATCTTCTTTAGTTCTCAAGCAGACTCTGATTTAGAATCCCGATAAGATGCAATTGTGTAATTTTCGTGACATAAACTATTGTGAAAAAAGATAAATACCCAAGATACCCTAAAAATCTGAAATAAACATTTATATTTCCCCTCCGCCCACCGTTTCAGTGAAGTGACCCATATTCGCGCTTCTAGATGCGTCTAGCTTTTTAACAACAGTGCTATAAAATTAATTGAAGTTAATAAAATTGAAGTTGAATTGAAGTTAATAAAAAAATTATGTTTTGGAACAAATATTGCTAGTTGATTGACAAATAAATCATTTGCAGACCCTTAAAAGTGGATGGAGTGTATTTTTACTGCTTTTCATTACCTATAAACTATCGTGGTAAATTTCTGTGGTGTGAAATAGAGGGTAAGGCGGTTCCACGAACTTATTCGTTTTACTACAGTTTTCGCTGCCAAAATATCACGTCGCATATTGTGGTATGAAAATTGTTTTGTTCTGCATGGCAAAATACATTTTTTTTCGTCGAGCTAACTCACAATTCTGGTGCATTAAGAATGAGCTACTCGTTTGCGTTTAAAATTATAATGATATGCTGCATGTATGCATTTCATTTTTCGCTGAATTTCATCTGTAGTTCTACCAGTCATATTCGTATACACAAACAACTTACGGAAAGTACTATTTCCACGCGGTTTCACAGCCTCAAAAAACTCACCCCGATCGCCCAGAACACGGTTATAAATTATGCACGTGGCACAATTTATTCCACGCCTCGATTCACTCCAGCTTATGTCGCCGACGTCGACTACGGGGGGCAGCAGCCTCCAGACTCTGCTCTGCATTTTGTGCCGATACTGATGTATTATTTTTATGTTTTTAAATAAATTAACGTTGTAGGGCCGGGGTTACCAATTGAATGGAAATTATTTCGTGATTAAAATTTTTACCTCGTTGCACACAAAATTGACTCCGGCCTGGTTGGGAGTGAACTCTTTTTCTGTGACCTCATTGAACCTATTCACTGACGCGGGTAGGCAGAACAGGATTAGTGAGACACTTCCGGTCACTTATTTAATACCAGCATCGTTAGGAAAACATGACGGCACCTAATTATTAAACTAAAATCGTTGGACAAACTGTTGTACATTTTCATGGCCCTGAGCTTGGCTAGCTTGAAGTCATCGTAATACTTGCTACACGGAGAAAAAGCCGCCTAGTTTGAAACAACCAAAATGTTGGTTGATTTTCTTGTTATTCTTGTTATACTCAACGTATCCCCGAGCCGTGGCCAATCTACGTTGTATGACATTAGGCAATACGTTTACACTACTGGTTTAAATTTTCAACGTGACGATTAATTTATAGAACTCATGAAATCAATGTGAACTCGACTCGTGGAAAACTTATTCCAGGTTATCCGAGGCTTGTGATAGACCCTTTATCACAACGGACCTTTCCATCCACTGACTGGTAGGCTCGAGCGTCCCGTCCTCTGCTTCAGACCCATAAGGGGTCCGAAACAGTTCAGTTTCAGGGTAGTAAACTTGTGAGAAAGTAGAAGATAGAGTAGGAGAGTATGGAGCGACCGTATGGAGTTGACCGCTTCCGGCTCTAGCGACTGCTATGGAACCTTTTTATTAGAGAAATGTTTGTAGAGATATAAACGGTTGTGTTTATGTTCATAATAGATGTTTAGACAGTTCGGGATCGATATGATAGAGTTTATTATAGCTTAGATTATTTATACTTATGGTAGAAGGGAAATGATTGAAATCGGTTTTCTGGTGATTGTCGCTTCTTGTATGTAGATTCGTATGTAGATTGATATGATAGAGGTACGTGCAGTTTGGGATTAGTGTGATCACGTTGGTTTAAGTTTGGAAACATAAAATAGAAAAGGAGGGAGCAGGGGGAGTGGGGGAACAAATACCTAACCATTTGACGCAGAATGATTAAAATAATCAAACTGAATTAAAATAAATCAATTAAATTTTACAATTTTGGTCGAACTTAAGTAAAAAATGTGTTCCAAGCGTGCCCACCGAATTAAGTATATAAGGAGTACTGATAACCTATGCTACTAATAAAGCTCGTAATCAAAAAAAAAAATCATAAGGGTTGTGTACAAGACACGACCGCCCGACGTAAACTACGTAAAACCGTTTGGTGAAATGAAGAACCTAGCAAGACCCATAATTCATGAATATTACAAAATTGTTCTTTTGATTACTTTTGAGACAACACTGGTTTCGAGCAATATTCAAAACATAAAATTTGTTGGATACGACAATTAAAAATTTACATTTTGAAAGTAGCTGATATATTCTATTCATGTAATTAGGTCAAAATTTTTTAATTCTCGAGTTTTATATAATATGAGAAGTTTAGTTTTGTTTGTTTAATTTGTTAGGGTTTTCAAAAAAAAATCAATTTCATTGTTGTTTTTCCTTATTTTTCGAAAAATTTTCTAAATGAGCTTAACTTAATTTGGGTAGGGGAACTGTACCGGTTTTAGCCATGTTCCTAATTTGGCTAATTTTGCGAATAACTCCAAAAATAAAGCAATTCGGGAGGCCAACAAGAGATACATATATCCCTCACGACTCAACGCTGCTTTTAACTGATCGATTATTTTGGAAAAAATATGTATTTTTCAGGGTTGGCCAAAATAGGCACTGGGGGCACTGGAGGGGGGAGGGACCAAATTTTATTAAATTTGGCCACAATATTTTTTGATATGCAAAGAATGTTTAGGTCAAATATGAGCATAATTAGTTACATTAAACCCCCTGACAATAGCAGAACAAAACCTGCCAAAGCCGTAATTTCCCCTACTAACGATTGGCTACCATCAATGAAAGTAGCTCTTAAGTCACAACTTGAGGCGAAACTCAAAATCTCAAAACTCATGGATGATTCAAATCAAGCGTGAGTTGAAACGCACCCAACTCAGCACCTAAAAACTCATGGATAAGTTGAATCATCCATTTGAATCATCGTAGGTTTCCTTTGGTCTCCTTCGTTAAAAATAGTGAATAGACGTTTGTCGCATAAAATATTAGACACTCTTTTATGTATAAGCAATAAATTGCCCCCAAATTGATTTCAAATGCGTTTTTAAACCAAAATGATTTTTTGGCAAATGAGTGAAATGATGCGTTTAAGCATGAAAAATTCAAGCGTGATACATTCCTTTAAAATCGCAGATGATTTCGATCGCACGGGAGCGCTCGTTGATTGAGATTTATGAGTGATTTTACCAACACTGGAGGCGAGATGAAGTTTGATCAAAGTAAAACTAAATTGCTTGGTGATGGCAGATTGTTTTCCGTCGGTAGTAGAATCACGAGATCACGATTCAGGGTGGCCACTGAAAGTCGATTTTCAAATTCCCGGTTTTTTCCCGCTTTTCCCGGTAATTTTTGTCAAATTTTCCCGGTTTTAATTAAACTTGAAAAAAATCAGGGTAAGAGTTTTTTATACCTTTATACTTGAATTATTAATTAAATAATTTGAATAAAGCTTTAACCCGAAGACAATTTTCGTTTCCTACCAAAATAATTATTCGGTTTTCTAAAAAAGATTTAAGCACATTTTAGGCAATCAAAACACGATTTGTAATTCATTCTATTTTTCCTTTTTTAATTTCTAGAAGTAATGTCTAGAAAGTAAATCTTGGATTTTTTATTGGAAACTTTAAACGTTCCCGCTTCGCCTTATTAGCCGATGGTCGTAGGTTCAATTCCAGACTCGCCCCTTTCCTACTTTGTATTTCTATCATAGTTATTTCTGTGTCTTACGTTCTACCAAAACGATTCCTACTGTTAAATCCTTCCACATTAACAATTCCAAAACTTCCCGTGGTACCTATAAGAGGTCGTAGAGTTCTCTGCATCTTTCTTAAGTAGGTGTCCAACTAGCCATCCTTCCCCCTCCTCAGCATTCACAAGGACGTGGCTAGGATAGATCTCGTCTATTGGAGAGTGCATTGCTTCCATCTAAGAGATGGTGATTAGTCCCAAATCTATATCAGTGGTAACGGATGAAAGTGATGCTACTCTAATACAGTAGTCTTGGCTTGTACCCCCTTCGAATTTGTGCGAATTGCTCAATGCTATTTGCGAAAAAAAATACTAAACTAAAGATATTTTACTCTTTAGAATATTATAGACATTCATGAAATATTAAAAAAATACCATTTTCAATGATTTGTAGAATTTTTAAATATTATTCCAAACAACTCTTGAACATGTATTAAAATATATATTATTTACGATTTTTTTTTTTTTAATTACTTTATTTGCGTGATTTTTTATAATTATTAATAAGTTCATCACGGTATTTACCATATTCATTTTTATTCGAATTCTGTACAGTTGGAACTTACATGCAAAACATATGTAGAGTAGAGTGGGGCAAGAGTGCGCGTGGGGTAAGAGTACGTTTTCGATTTTTTGAAGTAATAAAAAAAGATAAACTAGCAGCACTGCATCAGTTTAACAGGTATTCTGGCCAACTATTATCATGTGTAATTGTAAACGATTTGAATAAACAACAAGGGAGATATGGAGTTAGATAACTTTTTGGTCATTTTGCTAAAAATAATTGGATTTCCGCAACTAGTATTTCATTACCATATATACGTTCAATCAGGTGAACATTATACCATTTCGATAACCTATTGTATAGAGTACTTTATGGTACAGAACACCAATCCGGTTGGTTTTCCAAGAAGTCAAAACCATTACTTGAATAATTTTTGGGACTGTGGGGTAAAAGTACGCAGGAATCGGTGGAGCAAGAGTACGCATATGAATCTTCAAGTTGTTATGTCAAACCCGTATCTCCGGCCAAAATAAGACTTCTTTCAAAGCGTAAAGATCCACAACTAAGAAAAAAGGGACAGAATTCGAAATTATCACAAGTTGTTAGGATAAGTTGAAGTAATTCGGTGTTAGAAAGGACTTAGCGAACAAAGCACTGAAGCGAAATAATGAAATTGTATTAGGACTTGTTGTACACCTAAACATAGTACGAAAACATAATTTCATCTAAATGATAATTTCATTTAATCAAAAGAAACATTCATAAATTACGCAACGTTTAGCTGGGAGGGGTTGTGAGATGTGTGACGATTCATATAATTTTTAGAGGATTCATACAAATAGTGTAAGATAGGGAGGAGGTGTGATGAAATAGCCTAATTTTACGTTACGTGATTGGTGGACTTTCTTTAAGGAAAATGCCTTTGTATACGCCACGCGAAACCTGATATATATTTTTACCTCTGTAGTTTTTTGTATATATAAAAAACAATGGTTTTTCGTATGAAAGTGCACATTTTTAGGACCCCCTCCCCCTTTAAGAGTTGCGTAATCTTTAAACATTCCCTAATATATGCTCATTAAACATCAATTAAATGTTATTAACTCTTATTTGTGTTAATATATACTTAAAGCACATGATTGAATAAATGCGTACTCTTACCCCACTCAATGCGCACTTTTACCCCACCGGTGGGGTAAGAGTGCGTTTTTCACTTGTCTTGCAATAAGGGTTCTACTAAAACGAATCTCAATAATTTCAATATTTTTTCACTGGGTAACATAAAGGAAGAGTATATGAATCATCGACACTGATTTTATATGCAGAAGCTTGCTTAATAAGGGCCACATGATCGATTGAAAACTAAGTGCGTACTCTTGCCCCACTCTACTCTACATACAAAGGCAAACTTGGACATTAGAAGAATAACGTAAAGATAAAAACATTCATTTGAAAAAATGAATATTTCAATATTCGATTCTATGCTTTTATATCTTATAATATTTATTATATATAGCCGGGGGTAAATTACTCATATTTTTGCCCAAGTTTTTGTTTAACAGATATCTACAACAAATGTACACATAAGTACAAAATATCGCAAGTCAGTCAAAAAGCCGATTACTCGAAATTGGAATCAAAATGATCTAGAAGCAAATGAATCTGGAAAAAACTACTTATTTTTTATACCTCACACATTATGTACTAAAATCAAATAACTCAGTTAGAATTGAATAATGAAAATTAAAGAGTAAATCTTTCCCTTTATATGAACTTCATTGAACACTTTGAAGAATTTTGAATGTAAGTTGTCCAAAATTTATTTTTTCCCGGTTCATGTTCTGAATTCCCGGTTTTTCCCGCTTTTTTTCCCGGTGACTTCAATTTCCCGTCTTTTTCCCGCTTTTCCCGTTTTTCCCGGTTCGGTGGCCATCCTGGATTCAGAGAAAGACTTATAATTTTAGTAGATAGTCATCCATGCGAATACATTTTTACAGCTTCTCCGTTTGACGCGCGCTCGTGATTCTACATACATATATAAAACATACGATGATTCAACTCATCCATGAGTTTAGGTGCTGAGTTGGGCTTGATTTGAATCGTCCATGAGTTTTTACCACAACAGACCAAACCACAGGCGTTATCGCTGGAACCGCGCTGGTCCGTTCTCCGTGACATCCAGAATGAAAATGACGCGCGCACGCGAAACACGGGGCTTTTTATACACAGGGAAAACGAAGCAGTGGATCAAAAGGCCCGTACCTTACTGCAATCTGATGTCCGTGTTGGGGATTTATGAACGGAATTGATTTTTTCACCCGTTTTGGAAAGAAATAACATTTTCAATAGTTCAACGTTGATAATCAATACATAGTATCAATAGAATTGGCAAATTGCTGGAGAGTTTCCGAATCTATTGATAAGCAAATCTCGAAAATCTATCCTAATTTCGTGACGGTCTCGAATTTGGAAATTTCGGTATTACACCCTGTATCTGAGTCTTCCCCTTAGACGTAGTTTACGTCAAAAAAAAAAAAGAAAAAAAATGGAGGATGGCATTGTTATTGTTCATCAAAATATAATATTATTCTAGATATTCTCTTAAGAATGAAAACGTCCCTCCCACCACCTTGACAGCCTCCAGAAGTATCTACCACAAGATTTGGAAACTAGAATTAATTATTAACATGTCCAGCCATTATATAAAATGATTTGTTCAAGCAAATGCGTCATAGATGCGGGAACGACATCGCCATAAACGACACGGGACAACCATGCTCCACACGACAGTGCAACAATGCACCGAATCGGGGACCTCCTAAACTGTTCTATGCAACGCAGAGTTTTACCCTCTCTTGCGTTATGAGATGCTGAAAATAAGCTCCTAATCATTTGATGGCAAAAAATAAAAATAGAATAAAAACAATCAGACAAAATTAAAATATTCTAGCTAAATTTTACTATTTGGTCGAGCATGGGTCAGCCGCCTAACACCCGCGTTTAAAAATATATTCCATGCGTGCCCCCCACATAATATAATAACGTGTGCTAATCACTAATGATACTAAACGATTTAAATGGAATTAGGTATTGTTCCCGCTTATCATTTTAGCACCGCCAGGGGGAACTTGGCCGGTACCCACTGCACTTTTCTTTCCTTTTCCACAAGCAATTACCATCATTTGTGATATTTCAACGGAATCTTATTGGGAATTCTGAAAAGGCAGACAATCAATGCAGTTAGATTGCCAGGTAATACGTGCACATTAGAGTGATTCAAATTTTGACTTTTTCGCTCCCCTATGCTTAAACGATGACATTTGATGCTTTATTAATCCTCCTAAATTTTTAGCTAATTTGGATGTAACTAGACTGAGCACGCGCAGTTTCAAGTTTGTATGAAAATTACTATGAAAACAGTCACTTTTGTGGAAAACCGTTCCGCAACGTTGCTCATTAGGCTCTAAAAACATATAAAGATTTTTTTGTTAAATATCTTGGCTGTGCATATGCACAGCATATGTTTCGAAATGGACAAATTGATATGAAATTTGCGAAAAAGAATCCACGTGTCTTGGAGGACTCGAGACCCTCAACCTCCTACTCTCTAGATAGGCGTGATAACCCCTACACAACAAGACCACTTAAAGGTCACGTTTGCGGAAAAGCCATCAGAATCCGAGTACCAACCTCCACCGCGGTTAGCTCTCTTTTTAGCAAATTGAATATCTTTCGGATGCTTGATTTGCCCAATCTCCACATTTGCTTTACTGTTGTATATCCACAGCCAAGCGAGTGCACATTGTTTATTAAACGAAATTGTAATCAAGTGTCGGTCTTTCACCGTCATTAGTCGTCTGAGTACACGCGACCGTTTACGCAAAGGCAATCAAACTCATCAAATGCTTTAGCCAAGCAAGCCTTTGGCACAGCAGAGTGCGATTGAATTCGCATTCTATACCGTCCCGCCCAGTCCGTTGCTGGGGGGCATGGAGTGCGATCCTCTCGTTTAATAAACAATGTGCACTCGCTTGGCTGTGGATATACAACAGTAAAGCAAATGTGGAGATTGGGCAAATCAAGCATCCGAAAGATATTCAATTTGCTAAAAAGAGAGCTAACCGCGGTGGAGGTTGGTACTCGGATTCTGATGGCTTTTCCGCAAACGTGACCTTTAAGTGGTCTTGTTGTGTAGGGGTTATCACGCCTATCTAGAGAGTAGGAGGTTGAGGGTTCGAGTCCCTCCAAGACACGTGGATTCTTTTTCGCAAATTTCATATCAATTTGTCCATTTCGAAACATATGCTGTGCATATGCACAGCCAAGATATTTAACAAAAAAATGGTTTTCGTACGGCCGAGTTGCCGAATAATATGCAATTAATTGTAATCAAGTGTCGGTCTTTCACCGTCATTAGTCGTCTGAGTACACGCGACCGTTTACGCAAAGGCAATCAAACTCATCAAATGCTTTAGCCAAGCAAGCCTTTGGCACAGCAGAGTGCGATTGAATTCGCATTCTATACCGTCCCGCCCAGTCCGTTGCTGGGGGCATGGAGTGCGATCCTCTCGTTTAATAAACAATGTGCACTCGCTTGGCTGTGGATATACAACAGTAAAGCAAATGTGGAGATTGGGCAAATCAAGCATCCGAAAGATATTCAATTTGCTAAAAGAGAGCTAACCGCGGTGGAGGTTGGTACTCGGATTCTGATGGCTTTTCCGCAAACGTGACCTTTAAGTGGTCTTGTTGTGTAGGGGTTATCACGCCTATCTAGAGAGTAGGAGGTTGAGGGTTCGAGTCCCTCCAAGACACGTGGATTCTTTTTCGCAAATTTCATATCAATTTGTCCATTTCGAAACATATACTGTGCATATGCACAGCCAAGATATTTAACAAAAAATGGTTTTCGTACGGCCGAGTTGCCGAATAATATGCAATTAATCATATAAAGATATTGCCAATATAGAAAATTTTGCAATGAAACTGATCGTCTTTGTTGCGAAACGATTCTATGCTTGCAAGATAAGTTATTAGAGAAATACTGAATCGTGGTAAAATCAATTTAACACGTAAAAGAATAACATCAATATCAATAATGAGCATTTTTGTTTCATTATTAACTTTGCTTACAAAAGTCAAATCGCTTCGCAACAACAACTGGCCTCTCGCTTAGGAAGTATTCTATGAAAGCATCGTGTTGATTGCATTTGAATAGTTAATGGGTCGCAACACGGAACAGTTTTTCACTTATGTGGCAATTCCTATAGTAATTTCCATACACAGAAAGAAAAATCATTAATGAAATTAAAAAAACCATTGGTTAAAATGAAAAATTGCGTTGGTTCTTTTTCGTAGAGAGGTGCGTATGTTTAAAATAAAAGTACAGAAACTTTTGCGTCAGCAATGGTTCAAAAGTGGAATGTCACTCTGAAATCAAAAGTTTAAACTTTCAAAACAAAACTGTACAACTGTCAGATCCAAATGGTCCCACTGTAAAAAAAACTGTCAGATATTTTAATTTGGAAATTGAATTTCATTTTGCCCCAAAGAAACCTCCCTCCCATTACCATTTTTTCATATTTTCTTTCAAAATGTAATTTAACCGCAATCATCTTAATTTTGTTTTATTTAATTATTTATAGCAACTTTTCTATCATGTTGTGTTGTAGTCTAAGGTAAACTGGGTAAACTTCCGAAATTGTTGCTGGCCTTTTCCGGGCCACTTGTTGGGCTGCGCATTTTGACATGCAAATAAAGTCTTTCTCTCCGATCAAAAATGACAAAATATTTATCTGTAAGAAAAGAAACTTGCATCAGTAAAAAATATGCTCATAATGTCAACCAGCAAAAGCCGCATCTAACTTCGTCCTCGCCATCGAAGCTCCGGAGTTGGGCGCTACTTTGGATGGCTGTAGTAAGTTTACACACTGTTGTCTACTGTTTATATTCTTGATTAACAAATTTTACTTACCTCCCGGTTCCGTAAGATGCCTCTGTATATTTGTCAGGTCGGCGCTGTCCTGAAGACCGAAACCGTCGACGTTCCGCTGAATGATCACCATTCCGCAGAGCTGAGGCTCAATTATAGAATGTTCCGCACTTGCATGGATTACGATTATGTTTTTGTTTATTTTCTCTGTTTTGTGCTAATGTTTATCGTTACTTAATTTGACAGTTTTACAATTTTTTGGTTGAATGGAAGAACTTTTAATTTCACACTGAGTACAAGAGAGAAATAACTTTCAAACAAATAAAACACTTTGATCAGAATTATTTTAACTTTTATTTTTGGGAAAACGGAGCACTTTTCAAATTAAAAGTGCAAAACTTTTATAGAAACTATATTTGTTTTTTGTGTGTACAAACTTCAAACTGCGCGTGCTCAGTCTAGTTACATCCAAATTAGCTAAAAATTTAGGAGGGTTAATAAAACATCAAATGCCATCGTTTAAGCATAGAGGAGCGAAAAAGTCAAAATTTGAATCAGTCTAGTGCACATCGTAGCACTGGTGATGCATCACAATCGAAGATATACAGGAGTATATGCACTATATGATGACATTGACCGGAAGATTAGATAAGCATTTCCCCCCAACCAAAATGTTGGTTGATTTTCAAACTAAAAATTATGCTTGTTTCAAAACCAACATTGTTTGTTTCAACAAAATAGTACAGATGGAAACTAACGTTTAACTTAAGTTGTTTCTAACTAAAATCACATTTTGTTTCAAAATTCATTTTCTTTGTTTTAATACAAAACGTTTGTTGTTATAGCCATCAAACTAGATTGTCCCAACCAAAATTTGGGTTGTTTGGCTCAACAAAACATGTGTGTTACATAAGTTCAGAAAGAAGAACTGCAACCATGTTTATCTAATAGTATTAGAATCATGAAAGTGATGTTTTCTCCATTGAGGCCTGATTAAACATCTTACAAGGTAAGAAAATATGCATTGGCATCAGAAAATATATCTATTCAAGTGTTTTTTTTTTCTCAAAAAACACATCTTTCTGTTTATCATCAAGGATACGGATCCGGTTGCCGCTGTTTTTGGTGAACACTCGCAACAGACGCAGTTGACGTGGCCTTCAATGTGAATTTCAGTACGGTGCCCTAAAATTTCCACGAGCATTCAACGACTCGACGATGCCAGCGGGGTAGAAATAAGCAATTCCAGTCCATACCCGTAAAAAAAAATCTACGATAGCCATGGTAAAATATCCAAAAATCCGCAAATCGCGCGGATTTAACATTCCGCAAATCCAGCGTCAATACATTCAATGTGTAATTCAATAAGTTGTACTATTTGCATAACGTATAAAAAATAAAATCGATATGAACGCTAAATACAAGTTAGTTTTTTTATAACAGCTATTTGGTCCTCTATATGGAAGTAAAATCTCAACCATTTTGTTGTTTGATTCAAACGCTTACTTTGGTTGATTTAAACAAATAATTGGTTTGATTCTAATCTTTTTTTGCTTATTATAAACTAAACTTCTTGGTTGAAAACAACCAAAATTGTTGGTTGTTCAAGAGCTGTCAGGCGAAACAACTATTATTTTGGTTGTTCCTAACAAAAGTTTGTTGAATTTACCTCCCAAATCGCGAAAAATACAACCTTCTAGTTTAGGTTGTTTCAACCAACTGACTGGTTTAAATCAAAATAAAAAATGTTTGTTCCTAATTCAACCTAGAAGTTTGGTTGAAATGAACTAAGTTTTGGTTGTTTTTACTATTATTTTTTCTCCGTGTACTTGTTCAGGCCACAAAAGAAATGAAGTAGTAACACTAGCTCAGGCAATATGTGCTCCACCACCCAAAAGGATTTTCTAAGAGATTGCTTCTCCAATTTCCGCCATTCTTCTCAGTTCAACCATTCTCTAATGGTTTAACGTAAATTGAAACGAGATTTCCAAACTTTTTACTTGCACCCGCACTGTAGCATATATGGATATCAAAACTCCAGACTGCACACATACTTTTTTAGGAAGCACTGACACCAGTCACAATAGCACGTGCTGTTTTGGTTAGGCGAAATTGATAGAGAAACAATGGAGTAGAAAACGGCAAAAGTTTTATGAAACTTGCCATGTGATGAGACACCACACCGCTTCGAAGGCGAAAGAGAAAAAGTATTCGAATTCACGAACTTGGTGAAACCATACCTACATTTTAATGCGGTGTGGCACTGAATGGCAATGTTCAAAGATTGTGATAACACAAAAGTAGGATTAAACTCGTTTAGTCAATGATTTCTAGCCATAATAGGTAACTACTTTTATGTTATAATTTTTAAAAGGTATAATCAGGGCATGTGATATAAATTCGAAATATTCATATATGTAGTACATTCATATGTATGTCATATATTCAAAATTAATATTGATCTCATGTGCAAAGTTATCTTATCAATTTCAATTACCTAAGAAGAAACCAAACACAAATATGTCATTTTCATTTGGGTAAAAATCATTCATTTCCATCAGACGAACAACTTTCACTATCGGAATAGGCTCCCAGAAGTCCCAACCCACTGATACCTTGCCCTGTTGAGCTGGTGCCAACGGTAGCACTAGGAACAACAGGTTCACTACTAGTTTCCGTAACCGTGGTTTTTGCTTCCGTTTCACGCGGCTCACCACCATCAGCAGCGGCGAGGGCAACACTTACCGCAGGGGTCGTCGTCGCCGTCGTCGGTTGTTTCTTCTTGACTACCAAATTGCTCAGTGAACTTTTCCGCACCCCAATGCTAAAGCTGCTGGCGGTGTCCAACTTTTTCGCCTTGCCTCCTCCGATAGCCGGCACAGGGCCCGTCGTTGTGGAAGCTGTTGGTTCACCACCGGCAGTTTCGGTCGCTGGTTGGTCCGGCTCCTGCTTGATCTCCTCGATGATTTCCTCACAGGCAACACGTTTTAGTCCACTGCTACTACTGGCAGAGGCTATCGACGACGGCTGGGCACGGAATTTAATCGTCCTATTTGGAGAAATGGATGAAAAGACATTATAGTGTGAGTAAAGGAAAAAGTAGATGAAACATAGAGCAATATAAATTATTCTCAATGGTAGGACATGGAATAACGTGGAATAACATATTATATCAACATTAATGCTAACTTATGAAATGTATAAGAGCATGGTATCAGACGGCTGTTATAATGATCGCGTTACTCAAGAAATAAATTAACCTTGCATGTGATTGAACGGTTTAGGGCCATTTGGCCGAAAGGGGCATTTTTACCCTTTGAAATGTCTTTTCTTATTAAGCGTATGATGTTCGAAGCAAGAAGTAAACGAAAGAAGAAAGAAGAAAAAAGGAAGAAAGAATGAGAAGGAAGAGAGATAGAAAAAGATAGAAGGAAGAAGGAAGACAAAAGTAGAAAAAAGGAAGACGGAAGAAGAAAGAATGAGAGAGAAGAACAAAGAACGAAGAAGGAGGAAGGAAGAGGAAGAAGGAAGAAGGAGGAAGATGGAAAAAGGACAACAGAAAAAGGAAGAAGAAAAGGAGGAAGCAAATAGAAGTAAGATGGAAGATGGATAAGGAAGAAGAAAAATGGAAGAAACTAGGAGGAATGACAAAGACGAGTGCTTCCTTCTTCCTTTTATTATTACACATCTTACTTCGCACTTCTTTGTTCTCAGTTCTTAGCATTTACACACTTAATCGACGTTTTTCTTCTCGGTAAAATAAATTGACGAGCATGATCGTTAAAGCTTATTTTTACTGATATCTCGTTAATAAATATGACGTTTCACAAGTTTACTGAAAATCGGCAATCAAGATTTCCATAGCGATCGGTAGCTCAAAACTTTACCGAGTTTCAGCATACCCATCTGTCAAACGCAAAACTTCTAGCGTGCTCTATCTCCGTTGAAACAAAAAAAAACGTGGAAAAGTAAAATCAATAGAAAAATAAATTCTTTTTGGTAAGCATTTAATCTGATTTAACCTTCTCCGGGCACGATACCAATCTGCTCAAAATTCACAGTAGGTTTTATATTGACTTCAACATTGAAAATAATGAAACTTGTGTACGTTTTTCATTTCAGCCCAGCTGTTTTTCACCTCAAAAAATGACACCTAAAGCTATGAAAATCGCTTCCTCCTCGTGAACATATTTAACATGATAATACAAATATTGTTGGGAAAATTACGAACCAATATACGAGAAAGGACCATTTGGGTAGTCCCCTGTTCCCGCCCCAACGTTTACAGCGAGCGAATGGAAATCTTGTACATTTTTATAGGCAAATTCGTATTTGCATTACTTGTACCTTTTCTCAAGTTTCATTCAACAAATTGTACAACAACAGAAATATGGCCCTAAATATACATATTCTACTTTCATATTGATTGACTCTTTTGATTTTTGTTTTGACTCATCTAAAAATAAATAAAAATAATCATTTGCTGTATTTCGGCAAAGCACTTTACCGATCAATTCGGCAACCCACTATCGAGCGGCACGGTAAATCGGCATTTTTTACGGCAACATTTTACGACCAATCGGTAATTTGAACTTTCGCCGAGATTTTTACCGAGATATCAGCTGTTGGATTCTCGGCAATTTATTTTGCCGGCCTCGGCGAAAAAAATTAAGTTTGTAGTTCTTAGTTTTCAGTTCTTAGATCTCAGTTCTTAGTTCACTTTTCATTTCTCACTTTTTATTTTTCGATTATCACTTATCACTTCTCACTTCTTATTTCTTACTTATCACTTCTCATTTTCCATTTCTTACTTCTTTCTTCTTACTTCCCATTCCTCATTTATTTCTTCTCACTTCTCACTATTCACTTTTCACTTCTTCCTTCTCACATCGTGATTCTCAACTTTCACTACTCACTTCTCTTACTTCTCACCAGTGTTGTGCTGAATCATTATCAGACGATAATGATTGCAATTTTCATGTGAAAACTTTTCACTTGAAAACAGTAGGCGAGTTGTCGCCGGCGACAACTTCTCAAACGATAATTAACACAGAATTTTCATTCAAACATTAATCTTTACTAATATCAGCTAATTGTCAACAGTCCCGTTATATCTTCTATTTGGCGTTATGGTTTCATGGTAGGAAGGAAAAAAATTCAAAATGTAACGGTAAATGCTTGAAATCAAGATACAATTTTCAAACGATTCTTAATCGCTAGCGAGTTTTTATCACTTGATAATTTAAAAGTAAGATCGCGGGTGAGTTTGATCATCCTCGATTTTTTGAAAATTTGAGTTGAGGAATCCTCTGCATCTCCATGAGCGCACTGGAAAGGAATAGTATGTTAGTTGAGAAGGAAATCGCCTTGGTAAGCGACTAATTATTTCTTTTGAACGATGCCATATTCATGATGATACAAAAACGGAAAAGCATCGCGTGTCTTAAGTATTTTCCCGAAGACTGATTCGATATCTCAACTACATCGCGACGACTAAAACACGCACTGTATAACGCTTGCTCGATGGCTAATCCGAAAAAACACGAACTGATCTGATTAACTGCAAAACACAGAAAGAAGAGGAAGAGGAAGACGAAACAAAGAAGAAGGAGGAAGATAGAAATAAGAAGGAAGATGGAAGAAGGAAGAAAGAAGAAAGAAGGATGAAAAAGGAGGAATGAAAAAGGAAGCAGTTTAAAGGAAGAAGAAAGAATGAATACCTTGTTTGTTTTATTACACATCATACTTCGTACTTCTGCATTCTCATTTCTAATTTCTTAGTTCACTTTTATTTTTATTTTTCGATTATTACTTCTCTTTTCTCAATTCCCATTTCTTACTTATCACTTCTCAATTACACTTCTCACTTCGCACTTTTCACTTCTCACTATTCACTTTCCACTTCTCCCTTCTCACTTCTTACTTCTCATTTTTTTCACTTTTCACTTCTCACATCGCGATTCTCAACTCTCACTACTTACTTTTGTCTTGGGTTTCCACACTTTACTGCCCTTGTTGAACTTTTTTTTTAACTTAAATTCGTTTATTTTTTATTTTTGTTTGTTACATTATTTTTAACATTTCAAGTTGTTGGCCACTTGGCCCTTTATCTTTGATTTTTTTTAGTCAACAGGGAGGATGATTTGCTTGTAGACAGCAAGCTTATTTTTCAGGGACAATGACGACCGACGGTTGATCAAAGGGTACAGTAGTTTTAACAAAACGTTACACTTTGTCACCGTCTTGTTAACCTGTTGACGGAAAATAAGCTTGATGTCGAGGACCTCATTGCCCATTCCACAGTCGTGCCATTGAGGATGATATTACAGTCCCCAGGCGGAACATGTTTAGGGGATTCAGAGTGGAGGAACATGATGACCTGGGTCTTCGCCGCGTTCATACAGATCTTCCAGCTGGTGAGGTACTCTGTCAGAGTTTTATCACAAGCTCTCTGATCACTCTACCATTGTAGACGATGGAGGTGTCATCTTCGAACAGAGACAGAATGCCGCCTTTTGGAGGTTCTGGTATGTCGGAGGTGAATATGTATATTGAAAAGCAGGGGCCCGAGGACATTGCCCTGGAGAACGCGACGATGTTGTGCGCATTGAAACTAGCTCCGCTGATTGAGACCCGGAATGTCCTTGCCGACAGGTAATTGTTGATGATTTTCACCAAGGAGCTGGGAAGATTCTAGCGTTGTAGTTTGTACACCAGGTCATCATGCCATACATTGTCAAATGCCTTCTCGACATCGAGTAAGGCCATGGCGGATGTTTTAGAGACAGACTTGTTCCGTCTGAGGACGTTGGTAACTCGGGTCAGTTGGTGTACGGTTGATCGACCGCGATGGAAATCAAACTGTTCCTTGAGCAAGATGTTGTGGTGTTCGGCAGACTCAAGTAGCCGGCAGTGTATCGCCTTTTCAATCAGCTTGGATAGCCCTGGGAGAATGCTGATGAGGCGATAGCTTTTCGGAGAGTAAGGATACTTCCCAGGCTTCCTGATGGGGATGACTTTGGCTTCAGCGGAGCATCTACGGTTTACGCCAGTCAGCCCGGTGCTGAAATAAACGTCTGGACGAAGTGCTAGTGAAGATCGGGTTTAAGGCTTGTTCGTCTGACCCTTGTTTGTACGTCAAAGACAGTGGAAAAGCGAAGGTATTCCTGATGATATATGTGGATGATCTGTTAGTCGCATCGACCGACGAGAATGAACTGGATAAGGTTTGTGAAGGTTTGCGTGCGGATTTCGAGTTAACTTGTCTGGGTGAAGTAAAGCATTTCCACGGCGTAGAAGTTCAGCACGTCGATGGAATGTACAAGCTGAGTCTGCGCAATTATATTGAAAAGCTGCTGAAGGTTTTCGGAATGGAAGAATGCAAAATATCGAAGTCGCCGATGGACCCCGGCTACTTAAAAATGGTTGATGCTGAAGAAGTGATCGCAGATCCAACGTATTATCGTAGTCTCGTAGGTGGACTTCTGTACCTATCCGTTGTTGAAGACCAGACATTGCTGCGACTGCTGCGATCTTAGGACGGAAGTTCAACGAACCCAGGGAGCTCGACTGAACGGCAGCTAAACGAGTTCTCCGCTATCTTAAGGCGACAAAATGTTATCAACTGCAGCTGGGAAGAGACAAGAAACAAAACCTCGTTGGATTCTCCGACGCTGACTGGGCTGGCGACGTCAGTAGCAGGCGTTCGACATCGGGAATGGTGTTTCAATTCGCAGGCGGCACAATTTCGTGGGCCAGCCGGCGCCAATCAAGCGTCACACTTTCCTCGATGGAAGCCGAGTATCTCGCGCTCAGCGAGATGTGCCGGGAAGCAATATGGCTGCGCCAACCCCTCCGTGACTTGGGCGAAACTCAAGATCAGCCCACTTTAGTTCTGGAGGATAACCAGGGATGCCTATCTTTCGTGCGGTAGGAGAGAAAGAGTCGACGAAGCAAGCACATCGACACACGTGAGCGTTTCGTGCAGGAGTTGTGCGTGTGAAAGGAAGTACGATTGCTGTACTGCCCTACCGATCGTATGTTGGCCGACATCATGACAAAGCCACTTGGACCAGTCAAACATCGGGAGTTCTCGGAACTTCTCGGTCTTATGAACAATGGTTGCAAAGGTATCATTGGATGCTTACCATTGACATACCATGTGAGTGGGTACTCACCCTTTACGCACCATGTGAGACTAACTTGATGCTCACCCTACCACCTGATTCACGCTCTACACGGTTAGATCAGACAACCCAAAATGAAGTTCAAACAACTCAAAATTAAGTTCATTTCACTTAATTTGGACCGTTGGTGGGGGAATCCAATTTTGAGTTGGATGGCTCAACTCGGATTTGAGTAGTTTGCGTTTGATCCCGTGTGAAAATATTAAGTTGTTTCCACCTAATGTTAAGTTGAAATAGGTTTAAACAACCTAAATTTGAGTTCAACCCCTTTAACCTAGCGTTGGCTTCCCCCATCGAACTGCTATCGTTGGGTGGTTTTCTTTCTCTGTTTTTGACATCAAAGGATGGAATGAAAGAGATGCCAGATCGAAAACAACTCAAAATTTGGGTTGTTTGATCTACCCGTGTAGCACACCAATAGACCAGTGCATGATGACGTAGGTTGACAGTTCACAGAGCTTTTTCTCCGGGACTTAGCCTCCGGCGCAGTTTCCGATTAAATTGTTTCGTCATTTTATTCGTATGTAGATGTCCTTTGCGATTGATTTCATGCTGAATGCAAAGAATAACACTTGAATATTCGGATCACAGCAATTTTAAACTAAAAATATGAATTTTAATTTTCCCTTCATCGATTTTTCTTCTAACACCTTGTAAACAAGCTCTGTGAACTGTCAAAATAAGTGAGGTTAAGTTAGAGTTTGCATTGGTCTATCTGAGACTTATTTATTTGGGTGCTCACTCTACCACACCCTGCCACTCCTCCTGACTATAGATAGTGGAATATATAGATGAGCGAAGATAAATCCTCTGTCTCCAAACGAACTGTCAAACGTGTCTCCAAACGAGCATGACGTCACGATTTCAATGGAAATGTTAAGGGCTGTGACGTCATATGCGCGTGTGCACGGTCAAAAAAAGCGACTCAGCCATGCTTTCGCTCATCTATAGATTCCACTATCTATACTCCTGACACACCATGTGGAACTTATTTAGGTTCTCACTTCTGACATGCCATGCGAGGCTGACTTGGGTGCTCACTCTACTCTCCTCTGCCATGCCTCAAGGTGTCGATAGCGATAGGTTAGGTACCAACAGTTCTACGCTACGACCCTCCTACCAAAAGATATTTTAGTTACTAAATAAAGATTGTCGCTGTCGTCGCTGTCCGGAACATCTTTTGTTGGCGAGGATAGGGGAGCTAAATGTCAAAGAAGGAAAATCCATACGATTCGACAGCTTGGTACCCAACATGTTCCGGACAGCAGAACAAAGGGAACCGAAGCGACAATCTTTATCTAGTAACTAAAATATCTTTTCTCCTACCTCGTCATGTGCAGTCCATACTCACACTTATGCGCTCACTCTTCTGTCATGCCTCGACACTCTTACCTCGGCATGTACAAATCTCTCATTCACTTCCCCGCGCTCAGCCTGTTTTCGCTCTAACTAACCAATCACAAGTTAGTCATACTTGTCGACTGCGCTGCTCGGCTCGCCAGATTCTCTGCAAGCTGCGACAGCCGCCTTTAAAGCCAACCATTACGAACAACATATAACACGATAATACGACTCGATTCAATCGGCAACAACCTAGGCGACGAATGAAGGATCACGATTGGAAGCTTGGAACATGAAACTGCAAGCCGCTAGGTTTCGCAGGTTGCGACAGAATAATCTACGATGAATTACACCCCCGCAACTTCGACTTATTTAAAAAAAAGCCTGATTTTGGTTTTCCCTTACTGAAACTCCGATTTGAATGAAAAGTGCCTAAACTTAGGTCCTTTTTTTCTAACTGTGAATATAACATTCAATCAATGAATAAAAATTGAATAATTTCAATGATTCGATGAATGGTAAATTTCTATTCGACGTTTAAAATTATAAAAAAATATAAATAGAATTTCTAACTCCTAAACCAATTTTAAGTCAATTTTCCTCAGCGTGTAAATTGAAGCATATAACCAGAAATTCTGTTTACTGTGTAAATTCGCAATTCGAGCAGTTTCGTAGCAAGACAGAAAAGCACTGCTTTATCGGCAGAAGCTATTATTAGATCTAAAGGCCAATAAGGCATATTACTTGAAATTTTATTTCGTTGTTAGTCTTTGTATTGTATTTAATTTATTAACCTGAGATTAATAACTTCATGCGGATCTGTTAGTTAACTTAGCATCAGGTCATGGAAATGTAAATATATTCGAATATTACTCACTTGATGTATTCCTCATCCAACCGTTCAAGCCGTTCTTCCCTTTGCTGAATCGATTCCGTCGGATCGTACTGCTGCAGCATCCGATCGTAGTCCACATCCTGTTGGCGCCGATTCAAATCCCGCAACTCCTCCAGGGATTCTAGCAGCTCTATCTCGTTCCGCGATTGCTGAGTACGGTTCTCCAGAAGCTTCATCGGATTGGTGGCCTCTTCTTCGCGGGCTTCCTCCTCCTCGCGACGGGCTTGTTCTTCCGCTAGCTTGAGCGCCATGAAATTTCTCGTCGCACCTGCTTCGATCTCGTAATCGGTGTTGCGCGGGTCCGTTTTGAACGATATTTCCTGCAGACAGCGCGTGCACTTTATATAAAATCGGTAGATCCGGATGCCGAGGTAGTCCTCGTTTTCCACATCCTCCTTGCGGGCATTGAACTTTTACCTTTGTAGATGTACTCGCCGCAGGTTACGCACCGCATGTTGAAGGGAGCCATCAAGCGAACCGTATACTGACGATTTTTGGGAAGCTTGACCCGGGGAATTTTCGACGGATCGAAATCCGGCGGGTAGTATTTCTGTGTAATGGAAGAATGTTTAGTATATTGGATGAACGTTTGAACAAGCATACATACGTTTAAAACTTTTCGTTCAGACATTCTGAGAGTACTGGAGCTTTCAAATGTTAACCGATCAAAATTCCTATTTTAAACTACAACTAACAATTATTGTACAATGCACTCGCTGAATTTATAAGAAATAAAAATTAGTAGTTTAGCGGAATCGCAGTTTGTGATTGCATTTGCGTGATTACGAAGTCGAAATGTAAACAATTGTTCTACTACTTCATCAATTGAAATGTCATTTGGTTGGCTGCGTACCACATCCTAGCGCCCTTTACGCACACTGAAAGCCAAAAATGATTTCAAGACAAAATTTTCAAAACGACTTATCAGCTTTTGTAAATAAAGATTCAAACGACGATTTGACGAATCTGATAGCTCTCCCACGCAAACCAACACCATCAATAGGTAGGTGAAGGTTTCCGCTACCTGTTGATGGTGTTGGTTTGCGTGCGGGAGAGCTATCAGATTCGTCAAATCGTCGTTTGAATCTTTGTTTACAAAAGCAGATAAGTCGTTTTGAAAATTTTGTCTTGAAGTGCTGTTGATCAGCATAAAGACACTATTAACAAAGACGGGAAGTCTGATCCTTGAACAATTAAATCACCAGGCAACTCTGCGTTCGCAACACTGCTCATGCTGGATATACTTTCCACATTGGTCTATACGAATTTCATAATTCAAAAATATTTTATTTGTATCGTGTTCAACAACCTAATAAAGAGCCACAATTCACTATAAACATGTTTAATTGATTTTCAACCCCATACGAACACTTTAGCTAAATCCATAAAAAAATATTCAAATAAGAATTCAAACATATTTATTCGTGCTGGTTCAAATGAACCCTTGCCAAATGTTGCGCGCGATATTTTGGAATGACAGGCTCTTGCTCGATTGGAATAACACTGACAGTAAATTTGGAATTCCAATTGGAACATTTCCCGTCTTTGTTTATAGTGTCTTTAGATCAGCAGGGATTGAATGCTTCAAAATTTATTGTTTTGTTGAGCCATGGCAAAACAAATAACATACTATTGCCTTATTTTGTAAAAATTGCACGCGGCGAACCCTTCATGAAAGGTACCGCCGCGCTTTCTGCACCGTTTACTTGATTCTTATGGGTGAATAGCATTGCGGTGCATCCTTTGGCGCGGCCGTACCTTTCGACAGTCATTCGCCGCGTGAAGTTCTGTGCAAGTACCCATTTGGGAACACTACAAACGCCGCGCAGTGTATCATATCCAGAAAATCTGACAATAGTCAAATTGTTATTAAATTGTAGTTAAAAACGAAATTCGTGCTTTATCTACCAAACTATCAAGGCTGGAATATAATATTACAACAAAATCACTTGAATAAAGATAAAAAAAATATTATACAAAATAATTTTATGTAAATGTGATTTGCAAATAGTAAAAAAAATCTGATCCTCACTTATCAATTTTTACGCTTTGCTCGCGATTCTAACTAACATCCAAACTCAATTTTTCGGTTTATCGCCAAGTATATTGATTCACCTTTCACACCCGCTTCGAATTCGTGACTCCGTGACTCCTTACAATCGGTGAACTGTATTCCCCAGAATAATTAGAATGAACTATGTACAGTTTTGTTTCGTTTGGATTTTATTGTTACATTGGACGTTTTGCATGCCCTCTGAATATAAAGTCCAATGTATTGCGCTTTTTGCACTTTATAAGAGTTCTGCGAGATTGTTTTTCTCACAGTCATCTTTTTCTCACACTCAATACACTCAAAAAAGTTTGATTTTCCGTGTATAATATTTGTGTGTGAGTGCTCAATCTGAAAACAAATAGACGTCAAATCATGGCGGGAATCGATTTAGTGTACACGCTTACATGTGACTAACGAGTAATGGGTTATAATTGGGTAAATTTCAGTAACAAAAATCGATCAACCCGAAATGACAGTGAGTGTGAGAAAAAGAAGCGGGCAAATCACAATCTACACAGAAAGAAAAATCATTATTGAAATTAAAAAAACCATTGGTAAAAATGAAAAGTTGCATTGGTTCTTTTTCGTAGAGAGTTGTGGAAGTTCAAAATAAAAGTACGTAAACTTTTGCGTCAACCATGCCCAGGTAACCATTAAGCACTCTAATAAGCCTTATATAAACCATATAACAACATTTCAGTGCCTATAAGCTGTATATATGATTTTCAAGTGCTAATTAGCCGTATAAACTTCAAGCATTAAAAGAAGCCGTATATCGGTATATAACACTTTGATATAAGCCTTGTGGATTCAAGCCGAATAAGGGAATTATTATTACCAATTTAGAGCTACTATCTATGACGTTTTGGTAGAATCAATAACAATCACACCTAGAATTTTATAACCTGTCTCTTTCACTCACATTAGAAACACTTTTTTGTAAATCATAGTCTACAACACATTGCATGGACCATGCCGGATAAATGCTGTATGAACTGTGAATGTGTTCTGCGGCGATATTTTTAATAATCTTTACCTAAAAGATACCTTTAGATAGGCTTTAGATAGTATTTAACAAAAAAAATTAATTACATATAATTCATTTTTCATTTCCAATGCCTCGTTCAATGCTTTCTCGCCAAGTATCTCACCCTTTGATTCGAAGGCAAATAAAATCCTTGTGTTTTTATCCCTTCCCAGCAATACAAATATTCAAATCCGTGATGGATCAGATGGTAAAGCAGCAAACCTGAACCAAAACGATCAAATACAGTTCAATAGTTCAATCCCGCAATTAAATATAATAAACAAAAAAATCATCGAATCCCAATGGGAAGAAAAAAGAAAGAACACAAACAATTATTTTTCATTTCTTTTTTTTTCGTCCCGTTCCAACTCGTCTAAAAATTTTGACATTTTGGCATAGGCGTGGGAAAATTGGTAGGGGCAAGCACTATATCAGCCAAATAATTCGCCAAAAGCGGCTTTTGAGCAGCACTAAAATATAATTTAGATCTTATTAGCACTGTTTTTCAAGTTTTTATGCGACTATAGAACCGAAATAAAGTCGGTTTTTACGGCTTAATGGTTACTTGGGTGGCGCAAAAGTTGAATACCGTTCTGAAATTAAAAGTTTGAACTTTTAAATAAAATTTTAGAACTGTCAAATAGAAATGATCATATCCATAGTACACTGACAAAAATCCAATCATATCCATTATGTGTGGCACATATAAATTTTGACTATAGCATTTCCCACATAACGGCTATTTGAATTCGCATAGCATATATGTGGAAACACACATAACCGTTATTAACTAATAACCTTTATGTGGATTCTCCTATAGCGGGTGGTTATTAACGCACACATAAAATTTATTTGTGAATTTCTTTAGATTTTTGCCAATAAAAATGTGTGGATTTTTATTAGTGTAAATAAGAGTGAAATAATTTCGCAAGAAAAGTTGCGCCTGTCCAAAGAATTACCCATTAACCTTTCCTTTTCCGTTGTTATTAAATAATAAATGTTGTTTGCTTTGTTTATGTCATAATTTTATTCACCATGTACAATTATTTAGCAGCTCCTAAAACTATTTTCAACGTCGCTCGTCAAGGACGTAATGCAGAAAATATTGCGCCATAGATATATTGTTTTCTGGAAACAGGAAATCGAATTCATAATGCCTGGAAATAAGATAGGGCAAACTATTTAGTAAATGAAAAATAATGTAATATCTAATGTAATAAAATGTGTGTAATGGTTCAATTTAATACTCACCGTTTCTCGAGAACTATGATGAATCGGGAAACTGCTGATAAACGATGTTGGTAGACCGATTACCCGCCCATGTTTCGGCTGCAATGACTGAAATCCCAACTTCCAATTCCAATTTCCATGGCTGCTGCAGTTGCAGCTCCGGTGAAAGCAGCATGTTCACCATCTCAGTTCCCCAATGTTTCGAGTTTTTCAAAGCTGGAAACAAAATGTTAAGAATGTAAAGAATTTATCGTACACACTTAAACGCCAGATTTTATTTCGGTAAAATAAAATAACGAAATGGTCAGCAAAGCTTACACACTTAAAATAAATCGCAGATTTCTGTGAAATTTCACCGAAATCTCAACAGCAGAACTGTTCGGTGAATAATATTACAGATTTTCGGTAATTTTGACAGTTGAACAAAGGAAAAATCGCAGAAAATTTGGTGAAATAATTACCGAACAGTTCTGCTGTTGAGATTTCGGTGAATTGAAGCAAAATTCACCGAAATCTGTGAAATGATTTAAGTGTGTACATTTACTGAAATCTCGTTAAAAATTTGAACATGATTGACGAGAATTGGTATTTAATATTGATTGCAAATACTCGGTAATAAAATTTGCTAAACTTAAACTTACTTCTTGACTGAATTTCGGCAAAGCTCAACTGTCAAAAAATACTTTGCTATTCGAGTCGACACGTGTGTGGAAAAAGTATTGAGAAAATTTTGTTGGAATATTTTAATGTAAGTACATATACGTAAATATATTAGAATAATAACTATTAGTTAACGTTTAAATCATTACTTAATACTGTTTTAACTACATTACATTATTTTTATTTTTATTCATTGAAATTAGAAACTTCCCGATACGGAAATTATGTCTTCGTGTGCTGCCGATTGGATACATTCCTCCTTCAAATAAAACCAAATCAAGTACCCGTAATATGGAATTGGGAAAAGACAACTACAAGTATTCCGCGTCTACTCGATTTGATCGTGCCCACCCAACTGAAGATTAGGAGAAGGACATAAGCTTTTTCACCTTTTTCAAGCCGAAAAGTCCTGAAAAAGACAGAATATCCCGTTGAAAAGACGTCGTCTTTTTTTGCGAGATATGGCGTCCTTTTCAGGACTCCTTGGCTTGGAAAAACTTGTCCCGTTCGCTTTGCTGAAAATAATGGATAATATTAAAAATACCGTTGCGTTGTAGTAAAAAAAAATATCGACCTACGAAATTTGGTCTCCCCTGGTCTCCGCTGTATGAAATAATCGAAATAAATAAATATATTAATTTATTGAAGTCCAAATGTGTTTGCATTAGCATTTATTTACATTGAAGAACAATAAAAATAAGTAAATATTATACTGAGCTCTTCGGCAAAGTATTACCGAACAGATCGGTAAACATTTACGAACAGGTCGGTAAATTTTGACAGCTGAAAATTTCATACAGATTACGACCAGTCGGTAATTTGAACTTTCACCGAGATTATTACCGAGATCTCAGCTGTTGGATTCTCGGCAATTTGTTTTGACGGCCTCGGCGAAATAAATTAAGTGTGTAATGTTTAAGCGTACTTACATTAAATGTGAAATGTAAACTGGAAATGTAAACATACGAAAAAAAATCGCAATGCAGAAAATGGTTTCACCAAGATTTTCTAGCTTTCTAGTCGGTTTCACGCTCACGGCGCGTGAAAATAAAAACAAAAGTATAGCGCTCTCTTTTCATCGCCCAGTGAGTATTTTGTTTTCTTTCTTGCTTCGTTTGACACTACTACAGTTTTCACGATGAAAGTGCATACTTTCAAATTCACACTTAGACCCGACGAAAAATACTATTGAATAAAATATATTATTTTCAATGCGAATGTTTTAACTCTCAATTTAAATAAAATATATTGCTTTTTGCATTGAAACTTTTCGTTTTGTCGTTGAAGATGATGACATTTGTCTCCAGCGACAGCTTCCCCGATAGACCTTTTATACATGTTTTTCACTCATACATGAATAATACCATCAAAACTTGCATTTGACAATGAAAAATTCAGCTAAAAGCTCTATTTTTTGACATCGGTGCACTCACACAAACAATCGACATTAATTGTCAAAAATCAGGGTTACCAACTTTATAACTTTCCCCTTGTCGCCGAGTCTTGCGCTGAGTGCTCGGCGCGGAAACCCAAAGGTGGGAATAAAATTTTGGGGTTTATGCGCAATATCAATTTTTATGAAGAGAGTATAAGATATTTATTTACATCAATGTTCGTTTTTTGTGTGTACACATAACTCTTCAAATTGGTGAAATCGGCAATAACAATCGAATTGAATTTAATCGATTTTGTTCATTGGTCATTTTGTTATTTTCCAATTTTCTTTGGCCATATGTCAAGACAAAATTTTCAAAACGACTTATCTGCTTTTGTAAACAAATGAAGGTGAACAAGGTGAAGGTTTCCGCTACCTGTTGATGGTGCTAGTTTGCGTGGGAGAGCTATCAGATTCGTAAAATCGTCGTTTGAATTATTGTTTACAAAAGCAGATAAGTTGTTTTGAAAATTTTGTCTTGATGTATAATATTAGCGCGAGTGTTCATGTAGTCCTTTTGAAAAGTTAAGCGAGATTTATCAAAAAATAATCTGGCCACCCTGACATAACGGGAGCAAAGAGCAGTCTCTGCATTGGGAGGAATCAAAAAAAGAACAGCAGCCAGCAAGCGCAACGAAATTGTTTTCATTTAAGTTGGCGGTCTTACCAGTTTTTCCGACTTTTAAAGGTAAGTATTATTCGAAGAAATGAGTTGAGATAATTTGCAAAACATTCCCAGTATTTGTATTATATGTAAACTATTATATTTTTGGGTGCTTGTAAAACTGGCATGAAAAAGATCGGAGAAGTGCTCCCCGGACAGTTTCTAACCTCAATATTGCTAAATGTTTCCGTTTTTTGGCTGATATCAAAACAAGATGTTTGTTTTGAGAATTTACAGGGCTGTTTTAGCTGTTTTGCTTTCTAGACTAGGATCTTGTGAGCAATGTTTTTTGTCATTCTAAAATGATTTTCACCCTGATAAAACAAAATGATTGTAATTTTATTGAGTACAATATCCTGTTGGTTTACATTACAAATTATATCAAGGTTAAGCAGCGGAAAATAATTATGTACATGCAAATGTCCGAAGTTCAGCGTCAAGAATCATTAATTAATTTAACAATCATTCAAATAAGAAAGCAAAATTATTTATCTGATAATTTTCTAATGCAATTTTATGTCTTCTGTTTGCCAGACCTCCCCCAAAAATTGCAGTCAAAATGCGTAAAAGATCGATGTCTGTTTTCACCCCAAGGGACGACAATTGCCTATCACGTAAATTCGAGGGAGGTAAGTTATAAACATGTGCTTTTAAGTTTCGCAACAAGGCTACATTACATTGTCGAATCATGGTTTAAATGATGTATTTTGACAATTAAAATGCTTTGGTTTTCAGTTGCGTCCGACAACGATCTACCATCAGAGTCCGATAATGAAATTGACACGGAAATTCATCTCAGCGACACAAACGTGAATGCTGCCACGAACGATGCAGATTGGACTAAAGCCGAGTACCAAGAAATGGTTGCAAAAATAAAGGAAGTGATGCCGAAAAAGGATGTTCGCAAATGGAAGACTACATTGGAAGCGTTAGACTGGAAGCAGGTGGTAGTTGGCAAACGCACCGCCGACGAAGTCGAGCGAGTGGCTAAGGAAGTCATCGGTAAAACGAGACGTTTCCGGATACTGAGTGAGATGCTCGATGAAGTGGCAGATGTGGTGAACAAATTGATGAGCGCTGAACGACCGAAACCTCCGCTGACGGCATACAGCCTGTTCGTGAAGGAGAAGCTGCCACATCTGCGTGAGGAACACAGAGACCTGAAGGTTCAGCAAATATTCAAACTCATTCCAGAGCAGTTTAAGTTACTGTCGGCAAAAAAGAGGAAACGGTATGAAAATGAAGCAGCCAAGTTGAAGGAAGATTATCATCATCGAATGGAAAAGTTTTAGTAAGTATCATGTCCATCTTGGATTTAATTATATTTCAAAAGAATTTATTTGTTATGCGGCCTAAGAATTTATATATGTAAAGTCTATTTCAGCACATATTTCATGTAGACCTTAAATATCTGAATAGAATATCTAAATATAGTAATGAAATTAGTTCACGCTGAGATTTTAAATTTATTCAAAAAGCTATCAGGAAAGTCATAACAGTTAACTGACTTCATATTATATGTTTTTATTGAATTTCTCCATTACAGCATACAGCATCCTGATCTGTCTCCTAAGAAGGGTTGGAAACCGCGTAAGGAACCGCTGAAAACTCCTTTTCATCTGTTCTACCAGAAGCGGCGGGAGGTTTCCTCGAATATATCGTTCCAGCAGGCCCGAAAGGAATGGGAATCGCTTTCAGTAAAGGACAAAGTAGTCTACATCCAAAAATCGTTCGAGGTTCAAGGCAATACCGACCTGAAGTTGGTAAACAAGAAAGAGTTGGAAATGCTCGGCCAATCACTTGGGAAACCGGAATTCTGTGGACGCAACGTGTATGAGTTCTTCCGGCGAAAGATGAAAAAAACTTTCTCCGGCAAAGAACATGCCGCCAAAATATCCGCGGATTACAAAAATATGAATCCACAAGAGCTGGAGGCGCTCAAGCAAGAGTACCAACAAGCTCGAACAGCATTCGTCAAACAGTATCAAGAGTACATTAAGAAGCTTCCAAAGGATAAACAGCAAGTCGAATTGGATTTCCTTATGACTATTACGGAGAAAAAGACGAAGGTCAAGGCTGAGAAATCAAACGCAGCTACGGAGGAAGATCCTTATCTTGAATCCCCGGACTACCCACCAGCTGCGGAGTCAACAACCATCAAAAAACGACCGGCAAAAAGCAGCAAAGTAGCTCCTATTAAGGAGGAACACAAATCGGATCACTCAGATACCGATTCGTTTGAGCCTTCATCATCTGCCAGAAAAAAGACATCCAAATCAACTGTAACTCCATCGCCGGCGGCCGCGTCTGTTGCTTCCCCAAAAAAGCGAAAACAACAAACCGCCACCAAACCGAAGCCCAATCCACCGCCATCGTCCGATTCCTCTTCGGATGAACAGGAAACGGTTGTACAATCGCCAGCAAAGGGCAAAGCTGCCGCCGCCACCACACCAGTGACTAACAGTAATGGAAGAAAGAGAACATCGTCTGAGGAACCGCAAACCATGGTGAAAAAATCCAAAAAGGCACAGGTTAAAAAGGAGGCGGAACCTTCTGCCCCAGTGGAGCCGGAGAAACCACCGCGGTGAGTAGTTCGAATTGTGTTTATGTTTGATCGATTTCATTATGTTCATTATAACTAACTTTATTCTTATCCAACGCATTCTCCGCAGAATGTCTAAGATTACAAAGCGTTGACAACACTGGTCACAGTATTCCGAGTGGTAAAAGGCTATATGCCTTTAGATTACTTTTGCAACACGTAATTACTGTTGAAAAACATTTGTTTTTTTTGTTTTCTTGAAATTTATTAATTCGAAACATACGATTATGTTTTAGTTTTTGTGATTATTAGTTTAAGAGTGTTGATTATTCTTATTAAACGATGACCTGAATAGTAACTACGATTTTGCTGATTATTTAAAAAAAAAATCCGGAACTCGTCCGATATTCGATGTTTTGATCGATGTTCGATGACGATCATCAATGAGTTAGGTACCTAATTTGAGCGTGATTACAGGGTCGTTAAAACCACGCGGATTATGCGATTTTCGCGGATTAACATAACGATTTGAGGGCTTCGCGTGCATTTCAACACAAAATTTTCTAAACGACTAATCTGCTTTTGTAAACAAAGATTCAAACGACGAGTTGACGAATCTGATAGCTCTCCCACGCAAACCAGCACCATCGATAGGTAGGTGAAGGTTTCCGCTACCTGTTGATGGTGTTGGTTTGCGTGAGAGGGCAATCAGATTCGTCAAATCGTCGTTTGAATCTTTGTTTACAAAAGCAGATAAGTCGTTTTGAAAATTTTGTCTTGATTTAGTTCTTGCACAGATAATAGATATCCGTGACAGTGGCGTAGCCCCTCCCCCCCAGAGACAAAATTTTTAGAAGAAATTTTTTTCGAACCCTCTCAAATTAAAAAAAAAATGTGCAGAACCTAAAAAAACAAAACCCTATTCTAAATAAATTTAGCACACTTTTGATATAGTTTTTGGTGCAAGCTCGTCTTGCCCCGAGGGGGTGGTCATATTGCCCCATATGGTAAATATAGGCATCATAAAAACACCTTTTTCAAAACCAGTTTATAAGATACTGAAACGTCATTAATCAGTGTTTATTGATACTTATGTCAAAGACGGGTCATCATAAAGGTGTTTCATGGACAAATCAGCAGAATTTGAAGGAGTGTCACTGTTTTACAAGGGTTACCGCTTAGGATGGCCCCTTGCCCCTCTTTCCCCTATCCTTATTCTGGTCATGTTGTTTGTCATGTTTAAGTATCTTAAATCGGAAAAATACAGACAATGAATGTGTAATGCACTACAATGTTACTCATAGCTTCCCGAGTAACCAATAAACCGTTTATTGCGTCAAATCGGTCATATAGTACTACTTTAATGCTTATAAGTTTTTAAATAGCCGTATATTGCCCCTATATGGCGGTTTGGCGTAATACGGCATACCTCGATAGTGCGTACCCTCGATTGTACGTACATTTTACCTCGATAGTAGGGTATGACGGGGCAAGATGGGTCACTTATGACAAACCTCCAATATCTCAAAGTCTATGCTAGTTTTAGTAAAGTTTTTGTAGCATTCAGTTAGTTTCAAATGTTTTCTTTGGGTCTGAGCAATAAAACAACAATAAACATATTTTTTTCTATTTTTTCATGGAGTTTTTAAAAAGTATCAAATTTTAACCACTAAAAAACTACGGGGCAAGATGGGTCATTTTGAGGGGCAAGATGGGTCACCTGTTTAAATATCCAAATCATAATGTATTATGCGTCAATAATTGTAAATATGATGAATACTACCGTGAAGTACCCTAATTTCGCGCACTTAAGATCTGACAAAGTTAAAACGTTTATTAAAAAACATGTAGTGGCCATTTGGAAACATTTGCTACTGCATCACGTAGTAGAAGGATTTTAGGTTCTCAAAAAAATGTTACTTGCAAATTTTGCTGCTAAGGTACAGTGGGGCAAGTGGGTAAAGGAAATCGTATATTTCATGTTCATCAAGTCATAAAAGTTGAAGATAATATTGAAATTGATCATATTTATGACATAACGAATCATCTATCCAATCTTTATATGCCTGCGAACAAGATCTTTGAAAAATACTTTTAGGATACAAAATATTTGGAAAACAAAAAAAATCGATTTCAATTTCTCACTTGCCCCACATGTGGGGTAAGTGAAAAAATGATTTTAAAATAGGATTTTTCAATATAAGAACACATTTTCTGTTCATATATTTCATGCAAATGATAATTATACTGAATAGAGCATAACTGTGATCTGTTGTGATGCTTTTTGACACTTCATGGAAGTCAAAGGGCACTAGAGTGCCTCCATTGAATGATTGTTATATTTTTATGTTTTCTTTACTTGAATTTTTGAGATCTAATATCTCATCTCCATTTGAGTCTAACACTACTTTCTAATTCAGGTTTATAGTAAGATAATGAATCTTGGCGATAATGTAGAGAAATTATCTTTGAAATATTCATCAAACCTGGAATCATATTGTGTTTCATTAACAATCCACTTATGGTTTCAGTAGAAGAGTCTACATTACCAAACAAATAAATTTTATAAATTTCAACTAAATAAATCATAATTGTTGATATATTTACAATAGTAGTGCAAATATATCAACATGTATTAAAGCTATATAAATAACATTTTTTCACGAATTGTTTATCAAACATGGATTATTTAAAACACTGACACGCTTGGCACTTTGGGTTCCTGATTTAGTATTACCACGTATCACTGTAATAACTAAAAGCCTTCAAATGAGTTCGAATTAGTATCATTTGTTTATATACGCTTAATAGAAATTATTTGAATTTGGAAAAATAGAGAAATGCATTCAGTGTCGGAAAATTTTCACTTGCCCCACCCATGGTAAAAAACAGGCAACGCAATAAAACATTTTTTTCAAAATTTATGATGTTCATATCAATATTTTTGTGGCTGGAATTCAAAACTACAAAGAAAACCAACTCATCAATGCACTAATTGAATGTGTTATGGAAACCAACATAAAAAAATATTTGTATTTATTGACACGCAAACAACTTGTGCAAAAGATAAACTTGAAAGGTTAATAAACTTCTACTCTCGCATGTTGAAATGGTTCATTATTTCATGTTTCACTTATTTAACGCATTGGTTTGAATGGCCTTGTATGATTGTGAAGTGAAATTGAATAATTCTGTGCTTCATCAATAAAATACTTGCGTTTTTTTCACTTACCCCATTTACCCACTTACCCCACTGTACCTTATTTCTAAAAAATTGGAGTATGACCCAAGCAACACAATTTGTTATAAATCAGAATTAGCATTACAATTATGACTTCTCTACCAGCTTTAATTTCGTAGCTGGATTCTTATATACATCTTGTTTACAACGAAAAAAGCGCAAGAGGTGGAGTCAATATAAAACATTTCTTTGGTTTCATATGCACTATTTTTGTATCTCAATTATGATTTAACTATAACATAGATGGAAATCGAGTTGTCAACTCTTTCCGATCGGGATTATTTTGAAAATGAAAATATTATGGAGTTAGAATGATACAAGTAATATAAATAAATAAGAAATTTCATGTCTAATGACCTCAGTACCGTAAATATATGATGTAATTCTACCGGCGGGTTAGAATTTGTGGTGAAATATTCTATTGTAGCTTTATTTTTTCGGTGCGCCATGTGAAACCGGCGATATTATTGATCAGAATGTTGATAAATAGATCAATTACCGAAAGTGCATCTCCGATTTTCTTAATTCTGATCTCCATTTTCATCGCACACTGACGGTCGAACTTTTTGAAACTTTTGTAAATGAAACATTGATAGGAAAAATATTCTACATTTTGTAAATAACTTTATGAGAAGGCCAGCACCCCCTGTTCCCGTCCGCAATGTTTATTTTGCTGGCGTATTGCAATGGCCTTATTTGATGTTATTCAAGAGAGAGTACATATCCAATTTTTGAATAAAATTCCAAATAGCATGTGCCAAGACTATTAAACCGTTTTGAAAATCCAATTGATTCATTAAAAATTTTGAGTAAATCCAATAGACAAATTTAATTTAACGAAAACTATTTTCTTTTCGACATCATTGCAATTCTAGTATTATTATGGGATATCCTTTCATGTTTGTCCGGTACTGTTTTAGATCCGTCATAAATATTGCATCCTACAAGAAAAAATGAATGTGTCCCAAAAGCTTGTATATAACACGAATATGACCTTTAATAATAACCCTTAGATTAATTAGTTATAACACAATCGTAAATCGGTTCTGATATAAACCTAAAGTTATAAACAACACTTCCAAGTTGCAACTCAAAACAATAATAAATTAAAATTCAAATTCTGATTTGATGATTGTTGGGACTTTTTCGTGATAACAAGTGACGAATATATTACTGGAACGTATAAAATAATGAAGGTAGGACGAAATAATGTCAGCAAGAACACTAACTAAACGAATCATTCCAATCTACAAAATTATCCGTTCCCAATTTGGAACGTCATGCAGATTGTTACATAAGAGTTTCTAACGGCCGCAATTAAAACAATCGTACCTTTTTCTATGAGCAGTTGTAATATTCAAGTTATACATAAGTCACATAAGGAAACATTTAAGAGAGATCACTTTCCTGAACACAAAACTTAGAAGACTTAAGTATAACTGAATCTCAACTAGGTGTAACAGTTGTAACACATATACAATTGAAATAAAACATTTGTACCTATTTATTTTTTTATGCGGAATAAGTTGCAGGTGCTACTTGGGGAATCCGAGACCGTTGTATGCTCCTTATTTCGCGCAAGAAAATAGGATAGTTCCTAATTTCGCGCAAAAGTGTTCCTAACTTCGCTCATGTTTGGAATTGAATATCGTTATTGGTTTGATGAAATATAATCAATTCTCGGGTACTTATTCAAAAGGACGTATGTGATTTTGTAAACAAAGATTGAGACGTCGATTTATCCAATCTGATGGGACTCCCACGCAAACCAACACCACCAACAGGTAGCCGAAGGCTTCCCCTACCTGTCTGTGGCGATGGTAAGCGTGGGAGGGCTATCAGATCGGACAAATCGACGTTTGAATCTTTGTTTACAAAATCACATACGTCCTTTTGAATAAGTACCTGAGAATTGACAAATAGAAGCATGCATCCATTGTTCAAAATATACAGATAACGGTATCAGACAGCCGTCAGTGACCCATTCTTTAGTCGAAATGGTATGTGCCTATATTTCGACCCTGGAGCTTTGCTTAGATTTTACTTCATGCATTTTAGTTGACACAAGTCATAATTCCTAAAATATCGTTTGCTTCTGAAATATAAACCATATTTTAAGAAAAAAGGCATTGTATGAGCAATGTTTAGCTGGTGTATAAAAAAAAAGTTTAAATTTTCGTCATGAAAGAAAATCTTAAATTCCGCTATCTCTTGCATAGGAATCTTCAAATATGTGTTTTATGGTTGTATGTCAATGCCCAGAATACCAATCCCCAGAATCAGTTCCCCAGAATGGTATTTCCCAGAATTCCATTTCCCAGAACGACCAATTCTCCAGAATGATATTCCCCAGAATGCACCATTTCCCGGAAAAGAAATCCCCAGAATGACCCATTCCCCAGAAAAAAAAAACCCGAATGACCCATTGCCCAGAAACCAAAAACCCAGAATGACCCGTTCCCCAGAAAAAGGTATCAGTCTAAGAAACTATGTTTTTCGCTATCATTTCTATAAATTAAAAATACTAGATACTATATTTCTTTGCAAAAATACTTATATTGAAGTACGCATTTGCCCGGAATAAGGTAAAACGACATATGCTGCCTTATTTTAAAGCACGCATTTGCCCGGAATAGAGCCCATTCGATATGTTCGTTAGGGCTCACATATAATACGAAGGAGCATATAATCCATTATACTCGTTGTTCATATTGGGGGAAGCCCATATGGCATAATGCCATTTGGCATAATGCCGTTTGGCATAATGACCATTTGGTATAATCGTTGAAAAGAGTATGAAATGCAATGGGTCGTAAGAATATATGATTTCCATTTTTAGAAGTATGTATTTACCTGGAATAAGGCAAAAGAGTAGATGACTCTTTCTTTAAAAGTATGCGTTTTCCCGGAAAAAGGCAAACGAGTAGATAACTACCCGAGCAAAGCCTGACATCATAATGAGAGCAAAAAGAAAACATATTTTGATATCGACATCAAATTGAAATCATAAACTTAATCATAAACATAAACATCATATCATAAACATAAACATAAACTTTGATATTCATGATTGATAACTTATTAAGGTATCAATTTGATGTTGATTTCTGAATAATATGAACTGATATTAAACTGATTACTTATTTCGTTATCCAAAACCAATATCAAAATCAGTTTTTGATTTGCTCTCATCGACAGCAGAAATAGTTTTCAATTTGATGTCACAGTAAGATTTTTCTGCTATACATTTTGTTATTTTAACCGTTGAAACGACCAGAAGGATATCATGCTGAGTTATCAAAATTAGGCGATTTCACAACAACAAAATTAGTTATCGATTTGCTCTCCATCTATGCATCAAAAGTATGCATTTGCTCGGAAAAGGTAAAAGAGTAAATCACTCATTTTTTTAAAGTACGCATTTGCCCGGAATAATGCAAAAGAGTAGATGACTCCTTCTTTGAAAGTACGCATTTGCCTGGGATAATGCAAAAGAGCAGATTACTTCTTCTTTAAAAGTATGCGTTTGTCCGGAAAAAGGCAAACGAGTAGATAACTACTTCTTCAAAAGTAAACATTTGCCCGGAAAAAGGCAAAAGAGTAAATGACTCCTTCTTTAAAAGTACGCATTTGCCCGGGATAATGCAAAAGAGTAGATGACTCCTTCTTTAAAAGTACGCATTTGCCCGGGATGAAGCAAAAGAGTAGATGACTCCTTCTTTAAAAGTATGCATTTGCCCGGAATAAGGCAAAAGAGTAGATGACTCCTTCTTTAAAAGTACGCATTTGCCCGGGATGAAGCAATTACGAAGTATTTAGTCTAAGCTAGGAAATGGTGCATTCTGGGGTATGGTTTTCTGGGGATTAGGACATTCTGGGGAATGTCTTTCGGGGGATGGAGGCATTCTGGGAAATGTCTTTTGGGGGATAGGGGCATTCTGGGGAATGGTTTTCTGGGGAGTAGTGCATTCAGTGGAATTAATTTCTGGGGAATCACTTTCTGGGCAATGGGTTTCTGGGGTATGACATACAATCATAAAAAATAAGTAGTTTTTTTCCAGATCCAATTGTCTCTAGATCATTTTTATTCCAATTTCGAGTAAGCGGCTTTTTGACTGATTTGTGATATTTTGTACGTGAAAGGAAACCGGAAATTATTTCAAATCAATTCATGCGTATATTTGTTGTAGGATAACTTCAGTTATGGTGTTGAGGGATATCCTACAGTATTGGACCTATACGATTTGTGATCAATTAAATCTGATAACAAAACTTGGGCAAAATATGAGTAATTTTTTGGCGCTTGGTGTGATTTGGTAGAGCCCTGGCCATATATCATAAATATTTTGTTATAAGGCATGTCCAAGAGTAGTTTGGAATTATATTTGAAAATTCTACAAATCATTGAAAATGGTAATTATTTAATACTACGTGAATATGTCTGTACTATTCTAAAGAGTAAAATATCTTTAGTTTACTATTTTTCCACAACTAACCTAATATTAGAGAAGGTTATGACGGTGAAAAAGCTACTCTAAGATGGTTTTCTGATTTGTAACACGGAATAATAAATAAGTTCCAAAGCTAAGAACATTTCAATATACTAATATTGAATGGGGACGTTCAAAGTTTTCAATAAAAACCCAGATTAATCCACCTAGCGGTGATGATGCCTTTCTCGTGCATCGTAAAATGTACTGAAAAAATCACATAGGAAAGGTCAAAAAAGCACTTTAGGGGGATAGATCGCATATTTTCTATCATTTTGCATGTTTTTGCATTAATTACTATGCATTTCCAAAAAAATTTTTTTTTTCGATTTTGATTTTTTTTTTTCAAGGGGGGACCCTTGGGAAAAAACAATGATTTTTCAATAATTCCGAAATGCAATGTCCGATCAGGCCAATTTTCAATAGCAAACAATGGGACCGCATTCCCCGTCGAATGCAACTTGTTGCGAGTAAATCGGGTAATGCTAAGTTCCAAAAAGTGTGTCTACAAAATTTGTACACATACACACTTGTTGCGAGTAAATCGGGTAATGCTAAGTTCCAAAAAGTGTGTCTACAAAATTTGTACACACACACACACACATACATACATACACACAAACAGACATCACCTCAATTCGTCGAGCTGAGTCGATTGGTATATAACACTATGGGTCTCCGAGCCTTCTATCAAAAGTTTGGTTTTGGAGTGAAATTATAGCCTTTACGTATACTTAGTATACGAGAAAGGCAAAAATCCAAGATTTACTTTCTAGACATTAATTCTATAATTTAAAAAATAGTAGAGTTGAATTAATTACGAATCGAATACATATGTTTTGATTGCCTAAAATGTGTTTAAATCTTTAATAATTATTTTGTTCGGAAACGATGATTGTCTTCCGGTTAAATCTGTGTTCAAATTAGTTGTTTGATAATTTTGTAGATTTTTAGAAAAGTGATGCCAATCACTATAATGAGGTTATACAATATACAATGCTTTACTTATTTAATTGCAAAGTTCCTAAGTTTAAAATTGTAATTGAATTTAATTTACTTTATAAGAAAGAATTGTGTCTTTACTCACATAATTTTGCGATAATTTAAAAAGCTCCATCAGTTACCCAGGCAGGAAGGTATTCTTTGAAATAGACTGATTAGAATCAAACCGAGAGCTGAACATTAAAAAGATGTCGGCTATACTATAACTATAACTTTATTGCTTTCTGTGAACATTATGCTTTTAGAAGGAAGAACCACACTAGACTGGCATACAATTTCCATTGGCACTGTCAGAAACTAACGAAAGTTGTGCATCCAAGAAAAAAATACGAATGTTTTGCAACTAAGAAAAGAATTAAATCATTGTAATTAAGTGCCATTGTAGAATTAAAATTCGACATTGATGAAATGCCGGTTAACACTAACTGCATGGCAACGAAGCGCACAATTTCAGTGTGCCTTTTGATAAAAACAATTTCGCATAACATGTTGTTGGTAATTTAATGTATCTATTTCAAAGGTTCGTTACAAATGAATCGCCTGTTTTGAGCGTGCTTACAGCGACACACTAGGAGTTAACTTTCTGAAATCAGTATGGCGAATGGCATCTAAGGTTCGATTCCTTAAAATTAAGCACCTTCATCGAAAAAATATTCGATAGGCGTAGAAGCGGACACCTTCCTACATAACCGGTACCAAATAGTTTTTCATGAAAAGTTACTAATTTTGAGAAAACCCGCGTTAGATGTCTTTCGCCATACAAATTTCTGGCGGTTAACTCATGCTGGCTATTTGCTCATATATGATAGCGCGTGGATGGGGAAGCGGCGGGTAGAATATCAGCCACTGCCAATAATTCATTAACAGTTGCTTCGATTCAAAACTGACCTCCAGTTTGGTCAGACAATAAAATATCTAGTTAAAGTATAAAAACTATCTCCCTGATTTTTTTTTCAAGTTAAATTAAAACCGGGAAAATTTGACAAAAATTACCGGGAAAAGCGGGAAAAAACCGGGAATTTGAAAATCGAATTCCAGTGGCCACCCTGTTTTAGCATCATTTTTCACACCGGATTTGGTAGCTATTGCAGGCACTGATCTATAAGATTTTTCAAGTCAACATTAGTTGATGTCGGTGGTTATCTGCCTGAAAATTAGATAAAAAGCGTATGGGAATGAACTTTTCGGGTTCTATTCAGTATAAAACTGTCCTGTGTATTATATTGCTTTTGTTTCATTAGAATGTTGCAAATGAAACTACGCAACAATAATAAACGAAATTAGGCACCATAATTACTCTCATATACCTAATTTCGCTCACAAAGCGAAAGTCTAAATAAACACAAAATACATAAAATTTTACACTTTTCAATAGTAATGACGAATAAACATATCCAACAGTGCATAATGGATATATATGGATATTTCCAAAAAGTAGCCAGTTTTGTACAGTAAAATCATTTGTTTACTTGGGTCATGTTCTTTGTCGCTGTGCTAAGCACAAGCAAATATGGCGGTCGATGGGAGGATCAAATTGAAATAATTTTATTTGGTGTACTAAACCAAGTTTGTTTTTTAATTTTTTTTCGTGAAAAACATTCAACAACAATGATATTTTGTAATCCTCCAGATGTTTCAATTTTGACTGGTACCTAAAAATTGAAAAAAAATAAATGATTTTATAATGCGCGAAGTTAGGGCGCGCACAAAATTAGGGCACATCACTGGTACCTGTGGTACATATTGTACAGCTGTTGAAATTGTTATTTGCGACAATAAGGACACTTGGAACTTGTGTAAATAGCTGCAATATTTGGATCAAAATTAATAAAATTTGACACTTCCTTTTTTGTTTTTTGAATTGAAAAATCTGGAGGATTACAAAATATCATTGTTGTTGAATGTTTTTCACGAAAGAACTTGAAAAACAAACTTGGTTTAGTACACCAAATAAAATTATTTCAATTCGGTCCTCCCATCGACCGCCATATTTGCTTGTGCTTAGCACAGAGACGAAGAACATGACCCAAGTAAACAAATGATTTTACTGAACAAAACTGGCTACCTTTTAGAAATATTTGTATCCATTATGCTCTGTTGGATATGATTATTCGTCATTACTATTGAAAAGTGTGAAACTGTATGTATTTTGTGTTTATTTAGACTTTCGCTTTGTGCGCGAAATTAGGCATATGAGAGTAATTAGAGTGCCTAATTTCGTTTATTGCTGTTGCGTAGTTTCATTTGCAACATTCTAATGAAACAAAAGCAATATAATACACAGGACAGTTTTACACTGAATAGAACCCGAGGAGGTCATTAGCATACGCTTTTTATCTAATTTTCAGGCGGATAACCACCGACATCGACTAATGTTGACTTGAAAGATCTTATAGATTAGTGCTTGCAATAGCTATCAAATCCGATGTGTAAAATGATGCTAAACTTAAGTCGAGGATAAAACTACAGCAGCTTTTTCGATAATATATAATATTGAAGATGTCTTATATGAAACACATATTCGAAGATTGTCTAAGTAAGAGATAGTGGAATTAAAGACTTTCATACAAGATGTCTCGAAAATTAATTCTTTTAATGCACATTGCTGATACAATGTCTTATTTCCTAAAATACGATTTATATTTCAGAAGAAAACGATATATTGGGAATTATAACTTGTGTCAACTAAAATTCATGAAGTAAAATCTAAGCAAAGCTCCAGAGGGTCGAAATATAGGGGCATACCATTTCAACTAAAGAATGGGTCGCTGACGGCTGTCTGATGCCGTTATCTGTATATTTTGAACAATGGATGCATGCTTCTATTGGTCAATTGATTATATTTCATCAAACCAATAACGATATTCCATTCCAAACATGAAGTTAGGAACACTTTTGCGCGAAATTAGGAACTATCCTATTTTCATGCGCGAAATAAGGAGCATACAACGGTCTCAAATTCATACCGCATTTTTTTTTAAATAGCAGCAAAGTTTGCAAGTAACATTTTTTCGATAACCGAGAATCCTACTACGTGATGCAGTAGCAAATGCTCCCAAATGGTCACTACATGTTTTTCAATGAACGTTTTAACTTTGTCAGATCTTAAGTGCGCGAAATAAGGGTACTTCACGGTACATTTTTTCTTCAACAAAATCAAATCAACATTTTTTTTTCTAAATTGTAGTTGAATTACTCCTTACTTCTCCTTTATTACTCTTACCCTTACTTAATTACGCTTACTTCTCCTCTACACTTTTTGTTCAACAAAATCAAATCAACAAACATGTTTTCTAAATTGCAGTTGAATTATTTCTTACGCTGAACTTTTGTAGATCGACTGCCTCTTAGTTTTTTGGGTGTCTTCCGCTTGCAGATAGTTGAGCTAGCCGAAGGAGGCAGGTTTTCATCCGACTCTTTCTTCACTCTGGGCCTCATAGTTGCTGGATGCTTACGACTAGAGACCTCAGGCCTCTACCTACGACCATTTGGATCCGCCAACGGAGGAATGGCCACGGAAGTATCCTCCTTCTTCAACTTTTTCAATCGAAGAGCGCTCACGAAATCGTCGCTAGTAAGAACTGCTGGTTTTTCGGGTTGTCTACCTCGTTTTTGAACGGATCGTTGAATTTGCTGGGGCAGAGGCATGATATCACTGGGTCGAAAACTCACCTTCGGTTCACAGACTTGAATGCTTTCTTCGAGCACAATTTTTTCCCGCAGGTCGGTTTTCGGAGTTTGCTTTATAAACATCGGTTCATGTGTATCTTCATCAAACCCAATGAATTCACAATCCGAAGTCTCATCCTGATATGTTTGTGATGCAATTAGCTGTCCTTCAGATCCACTAAGATTCATATTCTCCAATTTCCTTGGTGGATCTTCCGAATTTGTCGGCTGCTTTTTCGATGCACTAAGTTTATTCGGCGTACTTAGAGGCACGTCTGATGTTTCCGATGGAGCGAAGTCTTCATCCTTGAAAACTTTGACATCGAGCGGATATATGCCGGTTCGGCGGAATCCATTCTCAGCAGTAGCCATCAATGCAGCCTTCCCGTATACATCACCAAAAAGAGCCGCAACATTCACCTGGCGAACGGGCTGTCCATGTGTTACTCGAAGAAAATTATCGATGGCTTTGTTATAGTAGCTCTTCAAAGGAGCCATGAATGCCACATCAAGAGGCTGAAGGCGGTGCGTGCAATGCGGCGGTAGTGAAACAACTGTGACAAAGTTGTCACGTGCCAATTCGATGAATTCCATATTCTTAGTATGCGACGCGTGTCCATCGAGAATTAGTAGCACGGGGTCTTCCTTTGTAGGTTTGGTATGCTGGATGAAGTGCTTGAACCAGTCCACAAAAAGATCTGCTTGCATCCAGCCACTAGGGTGAGCACGAAACAATGTTCCGGTGGGAGCTCCGCTTTTCAAGTCGTCCTTCATACGAACACGTGGATAGATCATCATCGGGGGCACATAATGTCCGGTCGCAGACATGCAAATAACAGCAGTGATGAGAATCCCTCTCTCCGCCGACGTAAGTGCCCCGACTTGCTTCTTTCCTCTTTTAGCAAGAATCTTCGTCGCTCGTGATTGAACCTTAAAAAAATAACTTCTGTGAGATTAACTATTTGCGATTTTTATACCAACTTACGGTTGTTATTGCCGTTTCGTCCATGTTGTAAATTCGATGAGGGAAGAAATAAGTTTCACCAATTATCTCCTCCAGCATTTTGAAGAATTGCTCCACCGTTGAAACACCTAGCTCTGGCGATCGACGTTTTCTCTGGTGTACGCAGGGACAACTCAGGATGACGCCTCATAAATCCATTTAGCCAATCTACTCCCGCAAGCTCCGTCTCCTTGCAGAAGTTGTTTGGCAAATTGTTTTTGACCGCAAGCTGGTAGGCTAGGTGCCTCACGTCATATGACTTCATGTCAAAGAATCGTCTCTCCATCAAAATAATATGTCCAGCAAGTTCATCTTCCAGTTCCGGGGGGAAAACAGTGCCAAAACGACCGAGATTTTTCGGAAAAATATATTAAGCTCGTTTAGTGGAATGTATTAAACCGTCTAAGACGAATTAAGTACTGTCCATTTAATTCCACCAGTTAATTTTCGTTATCTTTGCAGATACGTATTTCGACCACAACTGTGTGGTCGTCTTCAGTGTCTTGTACTTGACTCGAGTCAAGTACAAGACACTGAAGACGGCGGTACCCCGTTTGGCATAATGCCATATGGCATAATGCCGTTTGGCATAACGCCGTTTGGCATAATGGTCATTTGGCATAATGGCCGTTCGGCATAATGGCCATTTGGCATAATTTGTATGCGGTGTCAAATTGAGGGCCGTTTGGCATAATGGTCATTTGGCATAAGGGCCGTTTGGCATAATAGCCATTTGGCATAATTTGTATGCGGTGTCAAATTGAGGGCCGTTTGGCATAATAGCCATTTGGCATAATTTACATACTGTTCCAAATTAATTGCCCAGGAATCTACTTAGCATCATCGGAGGTGAATTACTCCGAAGATGCTAAGTAGACTTTAAAGCTCTAAAAATTATACGACAATTTGCGGTATACAACATTTCGCGGTAATCCATTTCTTGATAAACCACATCGCGATCATAACCATTGCGCAATATTTCATTCTGCGTTTTGTATCATTCCGCAGTTAGAATTATTTTGCAGTGAATCGTTTTGCTACCAATACCCGAGCAAATTCGAGTATTCAAAGAAGGCGAAATAACATATTTGGCCTTATACCGGGCAAATGCGAGCAGTTATAGAAGGCAAAATAACACATTTTGCCTTATAACAGGCAAACACGTGCATCACGAAACGGTACATCATAAAATTGTTGAGACAGTTAAACCTCCATGAGTCGATAATAAAGGGACCATCGGCTCATGGAAATATCGAGAAGTGGAATATAAAATCCTTGAAAAGCTTCCCGAGCAACAAAAGTCAGGCAAAAATGGTTGCAGCAACTTGTTTGTGACCAAATCTGATCACAGATGAATTACAGTAACCAATAAGGTTTTTCAAGGGACCATCGCAGTAATCCATAACATATTTTATAATATGGCATAACTTGCTTCCATGACTCGTTATCGAGTCAGAAAATCGTCTCTTGAGGAATTTACTGTATATCCCGCTGAAGATTATTCACTTCAACACCTTATCATTTTCATTTCCTATAATTTACCCTTCTTTGAAACGCGAGCAGTTCTTTGTTTATTTCAATGGAATTTATGAACTGACCATTTCTTGAAAGCCTTGATAGAAAAACTTTCATTCACTTTTTCTGTAATTTACCCTTCTTTATTGCATATGAATTGTTGCAAACGGCAATTAATTTGGAACCGTATATGAATTATGCCAAATGGCCTTTATGCCAAACGGCCCTCATTTTGACACCACATACAAATTATGCCAAATGGTCGTTATGCCAAAAGGCCCTTATGCCAAATGGCCATTATGCCAAATGGCTTTCAATTTGACACCGCGTATATATTATGCCAAATGGCCATTATGCCAAACGGCCATTATGCCAAATGGCCATTATGCCAAACGACCTTATGCCTAACGGCATTATGACAAACGGCATTATGCCAAACGGGGTACCGCCACTGAAGACGACCACACAGTTGTGGTCGAAATACGTATCTGCAAAGATAACGAAAATTAACTGGTGGAATTAAATGGACAGTACTTAATTCGTCTTAGGATATTTTTCGGTATGGAAACACAATTCTTCACTTGATTTATTCGGCGCCGCAGTGTTTCACGCGGAATGTTGTAAGACACCGACGCTTCCCTCACAGTTACGACACCGTTTTCCACTTTCTTCAATGCTGTTTCCAAGTCTTGCGCCGTCCACGAACCGCGGGAAGACTTTCGTATGTATTTGCGGACCATGTCACTCGCGGAAACTACGGTTTTCTTTTCCTGTACACCGACCACGCCAAGAAGCTAACCTCAAAATCGAAAAGTAAACAAATAAAATAGTCTGTCAAAGTGGTTCATGCTGCCCCGGTGATGGTGACCCATCTTGCCCCGACCAACAACTTATAACATAAAACGAATAATTATGAAAAAAAATACATAAATTTGGGTGAATACATGTACTCTAGTCATCACAAGGAGTAATATCGCCTGTGAAATACAAATTTTGTTTGATTCTCATATTTAACAATAAGATAACACGTTTTATTGCTAACGTGTTTCGCTTAACGAACATAGCTGTAAAAAATATTTATTTTTTTTAGCATGATAAATTTGAAAATTTGTGATGAAACCATGTGACCCAGTTGTAGAAATGCATTCTTCTTCTTGCAAAATTATGAACATACAATAAAGAGTTAATTCAGCCTCAAAAAAGCTACTTACCCATCTTGCCCCGTGACCCATCTTGCCCCGCCAGACCCAGACACAAGAAAAAAATCGTTCAATTTTCTGTGCGATTTTAGTTAAAATTTGAATATGCTTTGATCATGGCACATGCGTGGGGTCCTTCACTGCCCATGATTTCATAGTTGACGTATCATTCGTATACCATTCGAAATTTCAGCAAATTTGACTTGTTGCGCCTTTACTAGGTAATCAACCGCTGCAACATCAATACCAGTAGCACACTTGTCACATATCAGTCACTGTGACTTATATGCGACCAAATCAGATCCATTGGAGTTGCCGCAACCAAATCGATCTGAACTGTGCTACTAGGGACGTTGCTTGTTGCAAACCTCATTTAAGCATTAGGGAAATGTTTTAAATTAGCTATTTATTTATTTATCATCAGACTAAGGCCGGAGTGGCCTGTGCTGCACAGAACTCTCCATTCAGCTCGGTCCATGGCTGCACTTCATACGCCACCAATCAATCTGATATCCCGCCAATTTGGATCAATCTTGGCGAAATTTCCAAGTAATTCCTAGAAGTTTCTGGATAAATGTAGGATTTTCATAGAAATTTCTTTTATATTTTCTTTCTTTAGTAAAACCATATAAATATCTGAATTCTATCCGATATTTTGTTGAAGACATTTCAATGGAACGTTTGAAAAAAATTCGATGGAATTTTCAACGAACTATCAAAGATTTCCTAGATGGATTTCCGAGGGGATTTCCCAAGAAATTCAAATTATTTCCCAAAGGAATTAAAAAAATATCGTTAAGGATTTTCCACTGGTATTCCGAAAACATTCTGATGGAATTTTCTCAGAAATGTTAAAAGAAATTCTGAAGAAAATTCCGGAGGAATTTCAAAGAAATTTCTAAAGCGTTGTTGAAAAACTGAGGAATGTCTAGTCAATTCCTAATGGATTTCCATAGGAAGTTCTGAAAGATTTGCTGGATGATATTCTCAAGAAATTTCTGGAGGATTTTAGAATTCCTGATTTTTAACTAACACTAACAAGAATTCCTGAATGAAATTCTAATAATATTCCTCAAGGTATTTTGAGAATCTCCATAGGAATTACCGGTGGAAATGAATTCTTTGAAAAATAAATAAATCTATCTTCCGAAGCCCCAGGGCACCTCGGACAAAAATGCGTAATGGCGTATGTATAATAATTCCAATAAAACTTATTGATAAAGTATTGATATTTGTTTAACTTTTGGTTCTAATCTTTTACCCTGGGCTTTGGATTTAATTCTCACAAATATTGATATATTCTAGGAGAATTGATCTGTGCTCATAGGTCTACGAACTGGTTGGAATCTTTGAATACATGAAGAAAGTGGTGTAGATTATGGAATTGAATTGTAAGTTTGTACACTCCTATTTTCTATTCGGTTTCCTCAATGACCAACAGTGCGTGCTACATGTCGCGATAGAGAAGCTAAGGAGGTGTGGTATAATTCGACTGAATTTATTGAATAAAGAGCCATTTAATAGTCAGTCAATTGTGCTTAGCCTCCTATTGTGTTGTAACTGAATAATGTCAATATAGATGATCGATACAGACACCTCCTTTCTCAACAATCTATAATTCATTTGAATGTCACTGGCTACGTAGTTTAATGGCCTATGCAACATAGTTTTGAAGATACTATTTAGCTTATCCAAGTCTAGCATCCTGTACTAGAGAGTTACTTTAGAAGAGACTTCTCATAATTTCTCGAGCAACATATGATTAGGGCCGAAAACCAACATGCTGAACCGAGAAAATGTGTTCAGTTTTCTATGACTAATTTAATTCATTTATTGAAATAGAAACTCATTTCATTGCCAAAACCATGTCAATGCTATACGTAAATGGTTATATTATAACAGCAGATTTAGATTAATTGAAAACAACATTCGAAATCTACAAAATTTCACTAAAACAAAAATGCGCGTTTACTCGCTTACCGGCAACACGTTTGGTTTTAAGCCATTTGCTCAAAGCTAATCACCATCGTATTTGTTGAAATTTGTTAGCCAGATCAGTTCTGCTATGCGATATATCGAAAACAAGTAAGTAGTAAGAATATACATTTTAAAATAACTAAAAGGTTGTTTTTCTAAATAAACAATATAAAGTTAACGTACAAAACCAAAGCAAACATTCCGTTGATGATTAAGGGCGCCAACAAAGGACTTAAAACCACTATGTGTAGATGGTTCATGAACGTTCACTAAAAATAGCAATAAATGTGTTTCTTAAGAGATATCAAGTACGGAGTTTTACCTGGATGAAGAATCATTTACAAAGCAATCGTTATGACTAGAAAATCGAAAATCGAGTTTTGGTTTATAAGCCGTAATCATATGTTACGCGAATTTTATCGTGTCAACGTTTATTTAAAAATAAGTTATAAAATGGAGTGCTCATTATTTCCTGCTAGATCAGTTACAAACAACGTGGACCCATTGAGGAAAAATTATTCAATAAATCGATATTATCGTCGAAAGGCCCAGACTATGCTGTAACAAATTAATCACTTATTATATAAATCTTTAACTGAAATTAGAAAAAACAAGCTTAATTAAATCCGACTGATATTAAATATAACACTACACAATTTGAGAATCCCATTAATCCTCAAATAATAAAATACATTTACTAATATCCATTCTTTTCATTATTTTCCTCACTATCTAACCGATCTCAACTATAATAAATTATGATGGAGCTTCGAAATTAAAAGATTCGAGCCAACACCAAATGCAGCATGATCCTACTAATATCGTCAGGAATCGGAAGAATCTGAACGTTCACTTATTAAGCTAATAAGTGGTAAGTAAATAAAAAATATACATTGTAAGTGCAAATAATTATAATTTATCATATTTTTATACCATTGCTATATATATATCTAATTGTTTACTTTGTAAATGATAACCATACTTTGTTATATAAACAAAAAAATGTATATGTTTCTGTGAGTGTGTGTGTTATTATATCAAAACAATACCAAAATTGATTTAGGAAATAGGTGGAAAATTATGCTGAAGTGTTGTTAGGATGTTTACTAGAATGCAAATAAAGTTGATGAAGATGATTGATGTAGCGGTGTTAGTGGTGTGGATCATGGAATACATTAAGTGAATCGACTCATCATTAAACACACGACTGCAATTTATGTTCAACAAAATCGTGAGCAGTGACTACTAAATACTATGTTTGCACATAGTTACAACATTTATTAAAATTATCGACAAAAGAAACTCATCAAGATGCCGAATAACATGTTACAAGGCCTAGTAAAACATAGTAAAATCGTGACGTAATTTGGAAAAGTTGAACGGAATTATGAACAAATATGGTTCCGACGATTTAGTAATTTGGTTTGACGGTTTGGTTATTTTTCGGTGACTCGTTTCTGCTGAGGTTTCCTGTAAGGGAGTTAAGATAGTGGAGGTTGTAGATTGAAGAAAAACGTACGGTGATAGTGACCGCAATAATTTTAATGATCATGATGACTATGTTAAAATTAACGTATAGGTGAATATTATGCGTGATTTCATTGCTTATACTGAGTGAAATGATTCGTAGCTGAGAAAAACTTATATTTTTTGTAAATGTAAAGAAGAAAAGAGTGATGTTGATATTAGTGATGGTAGTTTGACAATACTAAGTGCTTATAATGATGGGGTGGGTTGTTATACAAATCCTTGTTTTCATCAACACGGCCCATAACAGTGACCACGAGCAACATCGCTTAGGAACGTCTGTGTGATGATAAAACGGAGGCTCAGAAAGCCAATATGGGCGGGTACAATGTAGATTAATAGCAAGGGACAGCTGCCATTGTAACCACACAAAAAAAAAAATTTTATATATATATATATTTATATATATATATATATATATATATATATATATATATACAGATCAGTCATTCAAAGTCTAGTTAATCTTGCCTACCAACCAGCACGAGTTTGAAGAGCTGAGGACAAAAGTCAAAAGAACAACACGACGAAGTTACAAATTTGAAAATCTTTAATGTAATCTATTTGATCGGGAAAAGAAAATGTATAAGCATTCGAACCAAAATCTAGAATCTGAACGTGGGGTCTTCCATTTAAATGGCTAAAGGTTCGAAAGCCTCTTCCAAGAGGCTCAAGCATCCTTTCAAGACGTTCGAGACGCTCCTTTCAACAGGCCCAAAAGCCTGCTAAGACTCGAAACCTCCTTTCAAGAGGCTCGAAAGCCTCCTTCAAGAGCCTGAAGACATCCTTCAAGACAATTCTATCAAGAGCATCAGAAGCCTTCTTTCAAAGCTCGGAACTCATTTCAAGGCGCTCGAGTCTTATTTTAGGGACTCGTACGCCTTTTCTTAAAAGGTTTAGAAGCCTCTATTCAAGATTCTTGAAGCCTTCTTCAAGAGATAAAAGACTCCTTTCAAAAGGCTACAAAGCCTACTTTGAAAAATATAAAGAGGCCTTTCAAGATCCTTTCAGAGACTCATAAGCCTTCTATAAGAGCCTTAGAGGCCCACTCCAAATGGTTCATATGCCTCCTTTCAAGAGGCTTGGAAGCCTTCTTTCAAGAGTGTAAGAAGTCTTTTTTAAGTCAGAGTCCGTTCAAGAATCTCAGCCTCACCAGAGACACGTAAGCCTGTTCTTAAACTTGGAAGCCTCATTTAAGATTCTCAGAAGCCTTTTCCGAGATGTAAGCTGTCCTTTCAAGAGGGTCGAAAGCCTTCTTTCAGGAGATTCAGCCTCTTTCAAGATAATTGGAAGCCTCTTTCCCAAGTAGCATAAGTGCAGCAATTGAGGTGATAAATTGGTCACATATGAGCTGCAATGGCCTTCTTCAGAATGGTTTAGAGGCCTCATTTCAAGAGTCTCGTAAGTTTCTTTTAAAGAGGCTTGGAAGCCTTCTTTCAAGATTCTCAGAGACCCCTTTCAAGAGCCTTGAAACCCCTCTAAGGGTTCGGAAGCCTCCTTTCAGAGGCTCAGCCCACTTCAAGAAGCGGAACCTCATGTCAAGAGACTCGTAAGCCTTTTTGGGGCTTGAAGCCTCTTTCGATTCTCAGTCCTTTCAAGCAGGGTTCGTAATGCTCACTAATCTCAGGAGCACAGGATGCTCCCTCGCCAAAATTTTCGGGGAGAAATCGCTTTTCGGAAGAAAAACAGTCTGGAGAGTGATAACATTTTCGCTCACTTCGATTGCCGCCAAACGTTGGTTTGCTCTTTTTCTTTCATATTTGAGTCTTTTCGTGGCACCATAATGCAAATGGTAGTAGCTTATGGACCAAATAACTTGACGCTTTCGTACAGATAGCGTGGTGGTGTCTAGAGTAAGCGCATCCCCACAGCTATTATTGTTACTATTCTGGGTCGAATCCCAGCGCGGCCATACAATTTTGTAATTGTTCTGCGATAATTCTCGCGAAAAGTGAGTGAGAAGTAAAAGTGATGAAACGAAAAGGATTTTCATCATAGAAGATTTTGGTTTATCTTCCCAGGCTAATTCTGGAGAAAGATTGATGGGTGAAAGATGATCCTCAACATAAACAACGAAAAATATTCTCCCTTGGCCCGAAAAACGCTTGCTTTGGTCTCTTGACACGAAAAGTCGAAACCCTGCTTTCAAGAGAGCTTGGAAGATAGATCATAAACTCAATTTCAATTGGAAAATTTCACGGAAAAAACTTGTTTTGATAGAAACCATGTGAATGATGGAGAGCCATTTATCACTTTAGTTCTCAGGTCCGTCTTTCATATATCTTGCTAACGCTTATTTTCATTACGACGATAAAATAGGGTACCTCAATAGTTCAAAATTTCGAAAGGTTGAGAACCGCTGCCTTAAAGAATTGTCGAAGGAATGTCCAAAAGAATCAAAATATTTTCCGTAGGTATTTCTAAAGGTGTTTCAAAAGGTATTTCAGAGAAATTTTTGTTTTTTTCTAAATAAATGATTCAAAGAATTTTTGAAAGTAATCTAGGAGGAAGTTTTGAATCCGAAGGAACTCCTGAGGTACATTCTGAAGTAATTCTTAAAATTCATTCTTTCAATTTTCGAAGGAACATCGAGGAATTTAAACAGGATTTTATAAATCTAAAGTTATTTCGGAGGATTTTTCAAAGAAATCCTTTGGGATTTCTAAAGGAAATCTTGAGCTAATGCAAGAAATTCTTGGAAAAATCTGAGAATATCGAAAATTCCTGAGTTTCTTGACAATCCTTCAGGGTACAGAAATTCCCATGAGTTTCTATGATTTTTTTCTAGAATTTTGGGAGGAATTCCTTGCTAATTTTTAAAATTATTACTCAACAATTGAGGAAGGAGGAAAGAAAGGAAGATGTGGAAGTATTGACCTAAGGTGCCGTACATATTACGTGAGCACTTTTGGGGGAGAGGGTCTGTTATTTTCTTACATATTGAAAATCATTTGAATGGGAAAATCTTACATGGGGGAGGAGGTCGAAAAACCCAGAAAATTGGTTACGTAATAATACGACCCTTAATGTTATGAAAATTCGAAGAATTCCGGAAGATTTTGAAGGAATCTGATTCATTTCAGGAGATGTTTGAGAAATCCTAGGAAATTTCAAGTAATTTTGGAGAATTTAGAATAAATAACTGTAAATTTATCGAAAGAACAACTACCTGGGGCTATTTTCGAATAAAATCCAAAAGAAATTCCAGAAGAAATCTAGGTATTTCTTAGAATTATTTTGGGATTCTCCTAGAATCCTCCATAAATTACTTTGAAATCGTTTTGAAAATTTTTTAGTTTTTTTCAATCCCTTCATGGGTCAATCAGATTTTTGTTCAATTGATTCTGAAATTCTTCTTGAGCTCATTTAGAATTTGCTACAGAATTCCTCCTCAAATTCGCCAGAAATTCTTTCAGGGCTCTCCAGAAATTTCCCTAAGATTAATTTAAAATAATCTATGATACAATCAAGCTTGAATCTACAATACCAATACTCGACATTGCAGACTTAGACAGGAACAACCCGTCAGTTCTGACATTGACAGAACTTTTGCCCAATATCAACTAGACATTTGTTTATATAATAAAACATCATTATTATCAATATTATCCAATACTTCGGTAGAGTTCTGAGGATCATGTGAACTGAAGAAAACAGTAACACTTCTAGCTGATTAGACTCCATAAGATGATGTCATCCCCACTTGAATGATCATTAACAACTTCGTAAAATATTTTGGAATAACTACCAAATTAAAATCATTTTCCGAAGTACGTTATATCGAGAAAAATGTACGTTATATCGAGTGTACGCTATATCGAAGATTGTATATTGTACTGTACTACAACTACTTTGAACACCTAAGATTCTTGGACGATCATAAGCTTCACTGGTAGATCATTCGATATTTCAGAAGATTTCTAAAGGTTCGAATTCCTAAGTTTGTGATAATTGCTTGAAACCATTACATATTTATTACAATTTCGTAAAATGTTTGAACACATACTTCTTGGAAATGTTCTATAAACACTGGAAATGTAAATTGTCTAAATAGTCATAGGGACTTTTGAACTATCTTAAGATGTCCGAAAAATCTTTTGAAATCGAGAGGATCTCCGGAAAGTTCTAAAATATTCTATGGATTTGATACACAGTTTTGTCCTACCCACGTCTCGGAACGTGGCCGCGCCTCTAGTTTTATCCGACACTGTATATAAACACTTTAATATTGTGAAAGACGTTCTCATCATGGGGATGGGTGTTATCGAATTTTAAAGTACAAGATAGCCTTTTCAATATCATAGCTCATTACGAACAACTTTTTTTGATAGCAGCGCATACGCTGGTGAAAAATCGGACCATTTCAGTAAAATATCAAGCAACCTCTGATTTTCAATTGTTTTGAAATGTCACTGCTTCATAATAAACTCACAACCGATTCCTCAGCAAGTTCCCTCGATTCCTCAGCTAACACATTTGATAAACCTGCAGGGATGATGACTGGATCTTTTAGTTGGGAAGAGGGAGCTCACGAACTACTCACGGTGGCTCTGGATAATTGAATGTGTGGCATGACGTTTAACATTTTGTTTGTTTTTTGCTTTGGAAGCAACGATGCGCTTCTATGCGTTGATATAGAAACAATGATGTGCCTCCACGCGTTGCTTTGATTCGATAGTTCGACCGCCATCCGTTAGAGCCTTTAGTCGCGTCCTTGTTTTAACAAGAGGTGGACTATATTTTAATATATAATATTTGTGTATATATACAGGTTGAAAAAGTACCTAATATAGGTACTTTTCACTCAAATCGGGGGTTCTGTGGGAACCCAAAATTAATAATTTTTCTTGAAATTAAGTAAAATTCACTTAATATTCATAAAATATACTTAATTTTAAATGAAACTATCAAAATTAGGTAAATTTCACTCCTTTTGTAAACATGAGATTACTCAACGTTGGGTTCCACTTGAATGCCCTTGAGTGGTTTTGCTCTTCATTTATGACAACAAAGGAAGAGGAAGGAGATACAAGATAAAAAGTATCTAAAATTAGGTACTCTGAAGGTGTAAGCTTTCCGACCCTCTAAAACCAAAACTTTTTCGCCAGTCCGCACCCCGCACAGTAGGACCAATTAAAAAAACGGTCAAAATGTTAGTAGTGCATGAAATAGCCAGAAGGCTAATAAATTAGCATATGCTTAATCTTCTTGGCATTACATTCACAAGTGAAACTAATTCGTTGGTAGGTGGATTCTTGGCTGATTCGTTGACAGATGGTTCGGTAATCCTGGCCTGGGACGGACTTGCAAAGAGGAAAAATGCCTTCATCTGCAACCAGCAAGCGCTGTCACGAATTGTCAGATCAACGCTTTCTTTTGTGTGAAAGTATTAGTATCCCTCGAAAAGTATTCCGAATGATTTTATTTTACGATACTTTTCCTACTGAAAGTATTCTACAATTGCCGGACAGATTATTATTGAACAGTTATAAACACTGTTTTATTTCCGATAGGATAATCTTTATAAAATAGTTTACAAATTCGTAAATTGCAAACACGTTTATTGTGCTCAGAAGATTCTACCGGGATTTGGTGAAACACTCAAAACAGTTGAGTCGATGATCAACTGTGATGAAAAGAAGAACAAGTGTCAAACAAGGAAAAAACCGACTTTGCAGGTCTCGTCTCAGATCCTGGCAGATCCAAAACGGTGGAGCGGAATAGCACCACCCTATTATTCGCTTTGACGCACCGCGCTGTTGCCATCTAGTGGCGACAGACGTGCGTGAAATCACTGTTTTTCAACATGGTGAAGTATAGGAAGTGTATTTTAAAATGCTTTTAAAATGTTATTAACAGTGATATGTTGAAAACTTTTAAATGCATAGGGTTAGAATTTTGAAAAACTACATGTTAGGCTTCTTATCTACACATGTTTTTTTAATCAAAATAATTCAACTTTCGTGTTACCTATATGAAAGTAAATTAAATTTCTAACCCAAAAAATGAACAATTTTCGGCTAAAATGTGTTTTAACGCTTTAAAAGGCATTTTAAAATTGACGTCCTATATCCTTTGCTGGGTAAAATAAAAAGCATCAACCGACCCATTTTGTTTTCTCGCTTTCGTGCCAATTCTACCGGTTTCGGTGTTGCTCTTGGTGTTCCAAGATGCAATGGCGTCGATGGAAAAGGTCACCACGAGGGTAGATGCAAGCCTTTTACGATGGGGAGGCAAGCGGTACAAAATGGCGTCGATAACCGTCGCTGTTCAATTTTTGAAAAAAATCTAAGGCGTATTGCTGTCGTTTGTAGTTCCAGAGCCCTGCTTAGAAACATCAATAAGCAATCCAGTGAGCTGGCGAAAATCTGCTGTGTCTTCTTTTCTTCTTGTCGCCACTCTTCCTTTATCAATTGATGTCTTCACTTATAGTCGATACGCGACAAAGAGAAGACATTCCATGGACCTAATTATGATATCAAGACATCATTTTGTGTAATTTTGTTCATACAATAACTTACCTGATATTGCTCTTTCAATATGAGATCAACGGACTCTTTTGCAAACTGAAAAATTAAAGCGATTCATCCTCGGTCTTCGACTACATGCATGAGCCTACCTGCTGATTGTCAGCTCCCTTACAGAGATGACGCTTCGCATTTTCCATTATTTCCGTAATCGAGCTTCACTGTGTCCTCCCTTCCCTCACTCCTGGCATCCTCCACTATTATACTACTTACGTCGTCGACAAGGTCCAGGCGGACTCGTTTCTAGTTGCAAAGTCGTTTCAGATGCACCGAATACTGTTCTGCAGAGGGATCTCAAGAATCGAAACGAATCAATCCACCAACGTTGGTTTCTTCATTTAAAGTTCGATATTCAACAGTCTTCATCTCTGCAGGACGAAAACTGGGTAAATACTAAGTACCCGTTTCATTGTGGGATATACGGAGCAAGATGGCCGCCCAAGTCAACGAGACAGCAAGTGTGTTTAGGCAAGCTCGATATTAGAAAAAACAGTTACACTGTGGCATGATAAAGTGCATTGCGTTTTATAAAAATGGTCAACTTTGGAGCTCTAGATCTTGGGTTCCTGAACCGATTTGGCTGAAAATTTTACCAGAGCTCAGATATAACGAATTTTAACATATCTATGTTTCGAGCATATTGACTCACAGGGTTAAAATTATTGCGGTAATACCAACGTGAATTTTTGCAAAATTGTTTTTCAAAATACCTGAAAACTACATCTCTAAGTGTACAGGTATATATAGCAAACTTTTTGTATTGGCAAAATACGCGTTTTGCTGAATATGTCATCGATCTACAACCTATAGAATTCAAGATATTTAAAATAAATTTTGCAAAAAATCACTTTAGTATCCGCAATAATTTTTAACCGATATCAATATAGGTGAAACTTAGATATGTTAAAATTCAGGTTATATCTGAGCTCTGGTAAAATTTTCAGCCAAATCGGTTCTAAACGGAACCGAGAAGCTCAAAGTTGACCATTTTGTATGAAAAACGGCAAGTGGGCACTTTATTATGCCGGCCAGTGTACCTATCGCATAGAAAATTCTAGAAATACTTGAGAAACTGCATGATATAAAAATTAGATTGAGAATAAAACGAAAGCTTTTGTTGGCATTAGACCATTTGTTTTACTTCATGATATGACGACGATCTATCAACGCTTCATGTTCATCCTAAAGAAAAGAACCTTCTATGTTTTAAGATTTATTGCAAATGAGCTGCAATAATTGTGTGTATATTAATTTTGCAAAAAAAAATATCATAGGAGCTATACGCGGAATTTATAGTTTCAGAGTATTATCGACAAAATAACTGAATCGTTTATTTGAGATAAAAGTACGACAAAATAATGTGAATCTTTTTTGTAAATACTAATATTTTAGCGTGCATAAATGTCAATCTCGTCCTTAGGTTGAACTTTGTCCGTTTGAACTGATCACAAGGGTGGTAATTAATTCCTTCAAATTTCTTTTTTTACTTGCAGAGATGCGAAGAGTTCTATCGGCAGCACATATACAAGGGCAAATTGGGCAAACACAAGAATCTATGATAATCTGTCTTCTCGAAGAAACGAGACATTATCGAGCAGCTGAAAGCTGCCCAGAAGCATCATAATCGATTTCGAGGTGTACCTGAAATCGCTACCCAAGATCAGATCCGAAAGTATATCCAGGATAAAGTGAACACAATACGAAAGGCTGAACAATCGGAAGATTCCGATGATGAGGAGGATGATGATGAAGAAAGTAGTTCAGAGGAGGAAGATGACTAGTTTGTAGTTTTGTCTTACAATTAATGCCAACTGTAAATGCTTGATTTAGCGCAAGTAATGTTCAAATTGTGCCAGATAGATTAAGTTATTTAGAATATTTTCTTTCATACTTTATTTGACTCGTTGTATTTTTACGTTAGAGTTAGTTACAGAGAGTAAATGTTTGTGTTCCCATCTCTTCAGTATTTTCGAAATAATTGCCACTGTGTTAAGCATTTATACATGTTTCTCACACTGTAGAATAATTTATCAATATCACCTATACTCAGTCATGGGTCCTGATCACCCCTAAGGGTAAATAGAACCAACGTACAACATCTCTATTCTGGGTGGATTATTGTTTTAGCATTGACAGGGCCTATCTACATCTTGATGGTTGTACATGTACACTCCATGTTGTCCGGACAAAGCCGGATCTCTATTCAGGCCACTCCTAGTTCTCTCATTTCTCATTTTCACTTCTCGCTTTGTTACGGTTTGTCTTATCTTGCTCGAAGAGTTGTTAATATTGATCTAGTCCGTATCATTGGTGCTGGATTGTGTCTGTTTTGTTCGTTGATTATGTGTCAGGATTCGAAGAAAGCCTGAAGTAGGCAATAAAATGATTATAGTGATTTGTACAAGTTTGCTCAGAAACAGACATCAGATCATTGATGCAAATGGCACCTAATTGATTCAAAGTGCCCAAACAGGATAAGAATGCTACACCAAAAGCTCAGCTATGAATACACAAATTCTGTTGACAAAATGCGCAATACATAATAAAATGTATTAGCAGGATTTGGCTGTGGACCAAAATCTTATGAAACCTCGTCATATCCCGTAATGGGTATCACCTAGCCATCTCCAGGGCACCAAGAGAACGTGCATTATTTTAATTTGTTTTTGTTACATAAATTGTGTATCCTTTTGTTTGTATAAAATAATTATAATGAAGCTTGTTACGTGACGACGTTGGGCGCCAGTGAACTATTTTTCATGCAAACATAGAGTCGCAATCAACATGAAACAGTTAACAATTTAAAATAATGCATGTTCGTGTGCTGGGGCCATACAGGATATAACGAGGTTTCACGAGATTCGGTCCATCAGTTAAATCCGCAAAATATCCAACTAGCTATTAGTTTGCAGTATTCATGCTGAGCTTTTATGAAGGATTCTTATCCTATTTGGAGCATTCCGAATCAATTAGTGCTACGATTTGATGTCTGTTTGGTTTCCTATGAGAATATTTTTAAATACCATTTTTCTGCTTTTCTTCTTATGCAACATAAAGCGCCTCACACGGACGACCGAAGCGTCAACTGAACACAACCATAAAAATATATGGGGTTTGCGCGTAGTGAAGTCGCTCAAACGCTCAAACATGTTCGGCGAACTTCGACTCCGCCACCGACATCAAACCAAATCAAACCGCTTTGTTTTTTTCAGCCGAATCACCAACTGTCAAATGGTTGTTAGAACAACCTCACACACGGTCAAATAAAGCAGCAAGCGCGTTTCTTTGTAGGTGGAGTCAATGTACACAAACTGTGAAGATTAGCGGGCAGCTTTCGAATAATCCACTTTATAAACTGGAGTTGACCATGCCCACGTACGTCATTGGTGGTGGTAGAACGATTCTTCACAAAACCGTGAAACCCGAAATTATAAGTCTGCCTCAAAGTACATTTTGTCATGAATAAAAGATCCAGTGTTTTAGCCATACATTAAAGGATAGAGATGGGGCGATATTTTTCAACCTTTCGTGTGCTGCCGTTTTATCTATAGGCGTGAGCGCAGACAAATTTACATGCATCTGAAAAGACATCTTCCATTAATTCATTCATTTATTTTCTACATCTAAACAGATAACACTGAATCGCAGCGCTCCACGTCGTCTGTACCTGCTGGATATGAAGCGAACACCATCTTTGCAGGGTTTCTGTTCGGCATTCTTGCAACATATCCTGCCCATCGCCCCTTCCGGCTTGGCTACCTTCTGGATACTGGGTTCGCCGTAGAGTTGGCGAGCTCGTGGTTCATTCTTCGCTGCCACACCGTCTTCTTGGGCTGCAAATGGTGAGTTGACCTCTGGGAAGGAGCGACCTGCAGCTCTGGTCCTCACGTTCCAATCTCCACGCTTCACGGGTCTTCCGATGATAATCGACCGCCATAACGATTTTGTACTTAGCTGGTAGTGCACCTGGGCACTGTTGTCCTTCTGATATCAGCTATGAGTGGGTGCGACCAAGGGACCATCGTACCCTCAATCCCAAGGCGTTAACGCCCGTGCCGAGGGATGCATGGCCAGGGGTGAAATAATGAGCTAGGCCTTTAACGGAGCCTGTGGGTACCTGGCACCCTCCACGTAATTGTCCCTTACCGCGTTATGCTGTGGCGTGGTGGACCTTAGATCTAGCCTTTAAATACCAAAATTTCCTTGGTTTGAAACTGCCTTAAACTCGATTTTGTTCAGTTGATTTATTATAAGTCTTCTTTCATGCCGTTTTACAGTGGATGATTTCGAAATAATCAGAATTATTCAGAAGACTTGAATGATTCGAATAAAAATCAAATGATTGAACAACAGTACCTTCTTCGAAAGATTCAAAGCAGAATAATGTAAAATAACTTAATTCAATAAGAATGTCTGTCCCTGTCCCTGCGCTTCATTTTATTGACGTTGAGGCGTGACCTGATTTTAAGGAAATACTTGGTACCAAGTTACTAATTCAGTTCAATTCACTGATTAAATTGGCCAAATTTTAATGCCTCCGGAATAAGCAAAAAACATTGATTGTTAAAATCTCCCGGAGAAGCACCTGTTATCATTAACTGTTAAACCTTAAGAATAGTCGATCCATGGAAAATACAAACGCATAGATAGGATTCTTTAAAAAGCAACACTAATAACATAACATTTCACACTTTTTCTTGTGGGTTTCGTCCACTTTCTTTGTTAAGAGATGTGCCAGCCGAGGGCTGTAAATCTCTCTAATAAGGACGATTAACTATATGGACTTTCTGTGAGTCAATGTAGAATCAATGAAAAACGGACAAATCGAGATTTTTCAGATTACGACGGGACATCACAAAATTCTGAAAACGGACTGTCCCGTTAAATGATACGTATGAGTCAGCTAGATCATCTAAAGTTATTCATTGAATACTTGTTTTAAAGGGTTATAGACCTATTTATCAAAATTTAGTCATATTCTGTTTGTTTCAATAGATAGACCCGTAGTGTCTATTATTTCTGTATATTATTTCTGACAACTTCCCAAAGACCCATTTTGTTTCAACAAATTTTGAAAAAAAATAAAATTCTATATCACTTTTAGGTTAATTAATCAACATAAAATTTTCTGAAATGATAGCCCTTGATGTATGCAACATACTTGCTGAGCATACTATGCCATTTAAACACGATTTCACTAAGCTGACTATCACGTTTTAGGATTTTAACCACTATGAATCGGGTCGAAACAAAAAGACATGTGTGCTAATCCACTCTAAATCATTCCTCTAGTAGGAGGCAGTTGGTGGACAGCGCCCACCCGTGTGGTATGTTGAGGTTGTTGGCGAAGAAGGACCCCCTCACAAAGAATAATTAGAGTTCTAGAGTTCCCTCTTACTCCACGGCAGGCTACTGACTGATACTTCTGCCAGCAGCTGTAGTTATCTTTATTCAACAATAGAAATATCAATATCATAACAATATTCCTTATTTTACCCAGAGCATCTACAATCAGGCGCCTGCTCCAACCATCTACGGTCTACAGCGAAGCGTCACTACCTGATATTCCAACACTCTCCTCCACTCCGCCTCAACTCTTCCCTGAGCTTTCCTCGGCTCCTCCCCCGAACAATGCCTCCTGGCCCAATCCGTTGCCCGTACAATGGCCTCTATCACGTTTGCACAGCACCAGCTGTGAATTACCTGACGCTTAAAGCATCCTCCTGACCAGCCAGCATCCTACCAAACGTTCCAAACTCCTGATGAATCCTGTCCGGCGCTACCCAAGACTTAATGGGTGATCCAGCACTCCCTGCGCCAAGCGACTTATGCGGTCGATCAATGATCCCACTGCGATAACGTCGACGGTCATAACATCCCACTAAGATGGAGAACGGAACGTTCCTGAGCCCATAACCTTGCGGAAAAAGGAACCCCCTCACAAAGAATAACAACTAGAGTTCCTTTCAACTGATGCTTCCGCAGCTGCAGTTATCTTTATTCAACAATAGGAATATACAATATATAGATGGGGCGTCATGGTCATTTTTCAAATCAATGGTTTTTCGAACCCATTCTGGTCCTGAACAACTGTGCAGAATTTACCGTTAGTTGCTTCCTCGCTTTCCATCGCGTTTGAAGTTTGTGGAAATTAGTATGGAGACGATATATTTTGCATTTCTACCTACTAGAGGTTTCAGTTCATCGTAAACCGGGCACATTACGTTAAGTCAACCAAAGATGCCGAAAACCTGAAGAAGACGTTGTGGAACGTCGAAAAGTTATAACGCTTCGAAGATTGAGTGTTCACATGACAAAAAATCATTTATTCTGCCAGCACTGAACTACGGGGCAATAATTTAACTGAGTGTTATTTCAAAATTGATTTATAGTACTTGAGACTATGGGAGATATTCGGAATGATTTCAAAGTAAAAAATCCAACTAGAAGGAAAATGGGTTTGCCTCTGACAATTACAGGTTGTCCGGAGTTCTGGCAGAAACATTGATTTTTGCATATGTTAAAACTCATTTTCGAAACGTAATAACATTTTTGAGACCTTCCAGCTGCGTACCTTTTTCACAAGAATCTTCGCATCTTCCAGGCTATATGTTAACGTATTGAGTCACGTGATTGATGATTGAAGCCGCTAAGAGTAAAATGTAAAAATACGTTTCCCATACTATCCATGTAAATTAAAACGCGAGCATGCGAGGTCGCAGCCAATCGAGCCCATATTTTGCACAGTTGATTGGTCCCAAACGATTCAAGAAAATTTTGATCTCACTTGATCGGACGAAGTTTGCGTTTTTCCATTCAACTGCGCCCCACTCTAAGATACATCCATAACAATATTCCTTATTCTACCCAAGAGCATCTACAATCAACTGGCGCCTGCTTCCTAACCATCTACGATCTAAGCGAAGCGTCACACTACCTGATATTCCAACAGAGGATACCCTGAATGGAGAATCACGTTGAGCTTACTTTCCTTCCTTCCTTCCATTGTTACAGATATGATATTTCACCTCACGTTCTCCACAGAACATTCCCGGAGACCTCAAATCAGTAAATGGTATACAAGAAAATTCGTCGACGTGTCAACAAGCCCTCCAAAGAACGCAGTAACTGGATCCCGAATACACAACTAAATGAGTTGAACAGTGTTATACTGTATGCTTTGTTGAATTTATAATTTCTGTTACAGTACCATTCTCCGGCCTTCAACATACTCCTGGGAACCATTTTGTAAAACATTCTTCCTCATCTTCGTCATTGAAAGTTGAAGTTCGGGCTGAATAATTTCAAATACGCATTTTGAATGTAAATTGTTTTTTAAGGTCAGTTGAGTTTTCGTTTTTAAGTTAATCTAGCAAGATTAGATAAGAGATAGCCTGAACTATTGAAAGATTGGTTTCTTTAAACCAAACATGAAGTTGCAATCTGCAATTGCAATTTGAAATATATATATATATATATATATATTTTAATGACCGATGCAAGAAGCGATTCATTTGATTTGATGAACAAAACCAAAAAAGCTTTGCCATAAAACCACTTGCGTACTTAAAGTTTTTTCCGAAATTATATTAATTACATGATTGATTAATTATTGATTATTGTGTTCGATGTTAAACGAAATCCCAAAACGCGATCAATTTTTAGATGGCATCAGTTAGCTATATTGTTTAACTGTTGCATGAGGTAAAAATACCCATGAAAATCGTTACAGCTAAGACATCAAAGCAGTCTTTGCTTAGCTAGAACATATTGCCCTCCTTCCCTAGAAGGTGTAAACCAGTATGCGCATTGACTTTCGTTCGAAAGGGAACGTCCACAAATCACGTAACGCTTAAATGAGGGGTCAGTAAAGTGTGACAACCCATACAAAATTTTCAGACGCTTCATACAAAAAGTGTGACATAGGGTGGAGGAGGGGTCGAAAATAATTAATCTTCTCAAAGAGCATTTGTAGGTAAACTTGAATATGGGTGTGTGATTAAAAGGAAGCTCTTTCGTGGAATAGGACCACCCACAAAAATATATACACAACTGTGACTACCTTTCATTCACAATTGTTTTACTGTTGCGTTGCGTGGTAACGGAGTATTCGTAGATTGCATACTGATAGCTGTCAGTATATTCTTTAACTTTCTTACCCCAATTGCTTATGGATTACTATTTGAATATAACAGCAACCAATTGGGTCCAAATGATAAAGCATAAAAGCTAGCATGTGCCACCCATCTTCTCCGTTACTAGGAAAGGAAGGAAGATGATATGACATCTACTTAACGAGAGGCCAGCGACTCACCGACGCCTCATAGATGTCAAGGAGTTGGATGGTTGGTAGGAATATGGTTTAGAATATCATCATAACAAATGATATAAGTTTGTACAGACGTTGGAAGTGACAATGCTAAGAAATTTACGTCACTCCGTTCTCCATGGTTGCTTCTTCTTGGGTGGGACAGGTATTAGACTTGTCCTGGCTAATTAGCCTGGGTTTAAGCGCCAATACTCGCTCTCTGAAACGAGAAAAAATTGCCCCACCTCCCCAATACATTCAATAGTCACTTCCTTATTGGTTACAGAAGAAATTTCGCAAAGATAAAAATCATAATTTTGTCAACAAAAATACAGATACAATTTTAACATGATTTTTAGCTGTACCACCAATAGGCGGTAGTGATGATCTTTTCAATGAATATGCATGAGTACTCTGAGATGGACAAACATGCTTCCCACTAAACAAAATTCAAATAATGTAGAAATTGTCTTATATGTAACTTGTAGCTGCTATAAAAACCTAATTTAAGTAACAAATTGATTGCTATGAAAATATCTCATTCTTTCGATCGTACATTTAAGGAAGAAAGAAAATGGCAAACAGCCACTGAGAATCGTGGTAATTAGATCGAAAGTCTCTTTCCTTCGTTAAAAATTGCTTGCATCTAAAGACTATAGAATTGATTTGTTTAATCGCTGACAAGAATCTAAGCCAAAATTATGGGCCTTTCCCCAGAACGTAGATAAGTTTCAAATATGATATAACACATAATGTAAGAACAATATATCAGATTGTGGACATTTCATGTAATACTTCCACTAATCGAAAATACATCAGAAGGGTAAAATATTGAATTATACCCGTGTAGAGACGAAAATCAAACTAATAACATAAAAATAATACTTTGCTGTGACATCAGGTTTTACTACTTTTATTATTCATGAATAACATAAAATAACAACACACTTTCTTATTTATCAAACCGTTATTCATGTGTTGTAAGGAGAGCACAACAAATGAAAAACAACTTTCTATCACAACAAATTTGTCATTCAATCATCATTTGAGTTTTCAACATCTCAATAATAACTGATTTTGGTATTTTCTTTTTTGCAAATATTTGCTATTAGTTTGATACTATAATGCCAAATGAGTCATTTATGAGTTATTCGCTCGAACAATCTCGGTCATTATTTTTTCTATTTTAGCAACTATATCAAACAACCTAATATCAATTTTTGCTTATTCATTATGATATAATAAAAGCAACAATTGTTATTGTTTGCTGTCCTCTTCTACCGGTAGAATTTCTGAAAACTATTTTCAAACACTGTGTTATAAAAGTTGTTAAAACATCTTGTTATTTTTAATAATTAATTTTTCAAATGCCGAACTCAATATTTAGACATAAAAATAAAACTAGAGATTAACTAGTTGGGTGAACTACAATCTATTTGTGCAAACTATTAACATCTACGCATATCCTTTCAATACAGAACGCTCTAGCTTGTTCTTCTCTGTATCGAAAGCGATAAAATCAGATCAATCATTTAGTCAATAAATAGTCAATAACACAAAAAGAGATAAAATTGGAACCTCTCACGAATGTATCGAAACCTGGATGAATGTAGTGCAACAGCGTAGGCACCACATCACTGCACTATATTTAAATCACACTTAATATTAAAAAAAGAGAGTTTATACAATTGTCCACCAGGCAAAATAAAAAACAGGTGAAAAACTTGACCAAAATTTAGCAGCACCGTCCGCGCGCAGTGGTTGCTGTGATCCTCTGATGGGTGAAAGATGATCTTAACATTTCATTCTGAATTGTTTTACTGTTATACATAAAACAAAATAAAATTATGCTTCATGCATCAAATTTTATTCTTTTTGGAATAAAATGTTTAGCATATTTTCAGTTATCTGTGTTTGAAACGAAACGTGATATCGGAACGTGAACGTGATATGTCGCGCGACAGTTGTGTTGCTGCTGCGCATGTGCATTGTACATATCATGTTGCATCGCATCGGTTGATGATGGGTAGCTGGTCCGCCTCATCGGTAGGATGTAAACAAAAGAAACATTATGCTCGGAATGTGGAGTCGATTTGACGGTAGTTCGACATTTGCGAGAGAGTAGGTTGAAACGCACCATAATCTTGTACCGCTCTTCCAAATTTGTAACGATAATAATTATCACAATTATTGGGTTGTTTATCGGTATCATGTTTTTACCTTTTCTAAGCCAGCAGGAAAACTGATGTTTTAAGCATTGAGACTAGGAAGTCAATAATATGTGAACAGAGATCAACGAACCGTTAAACTTTCGATAGTTGTTTAGTTGAATGATAGGTGAAAGCCTGAAAGAGTTATAATAAATACCGAAAAAATTGAAAAGGGATAGAGTAATAAACAGTTCGTCGAATTCAAATTTTTCAAACATTCCACCACTATCGCAGGCTGGTAAAATTTCGTTCTGAAAATTTACCGATGAATGATTTTATATCCATTCTTCAACGAAAATAACGATTCAGGTAGCATGTCTGCTTTGATTTGATTTTCTAACTGAACATTACATCACATGATTAAGTCAATGTTCAGCAAATACCAAAACTGAAGCTGTTCAGTTGGTATCAAATTTACCAAAAAATATGTGATTGGACTTCGTTTTAATGGATCCAAATATTTGTTTGAAAATTTTAAATCGGATTGCCCTCTCTTTGAAAGTAGGGAAAATGAATTAATCAACCTAACAGTTCATGTGCACATTGCCATTATAACTGAAATTTATTTCAACCGAGACTTATTTCAAAGAGATCCAAATTATTTTATTTACAGAAATGATAGTTTTGAAAGCGCGCTGTCGGGATCCCCATTATCATTAATAGACGTATCAAACATAAATCATATTCTTCATTTGAAAGCATTGTAGTATTTGAAACTTGAGTTGAAACAAATTTTGGACAATTCTTTTTTATTGCTGCCTCTTGTCTTTCCTCCCTCTTAGCCGTGAGGTAGACTGCGTGCTACAAAGCAAACCATGCTGAGGGTGGCTGGGTTCGATTCCGTTGCCGGTGGCAATTCTCGATTGAAATCGTCTCGACTTCCATGGGCATAAAAGTATCATCGTGTTAGCCTCATGATATACAAGCAGAAATGGTAACTTGGCTTAGAAACCTCACAGTTAATAACGTGGAAGTGCTTAATAACACCAAGCTGCAGGCGGCTCTGCCCGATGTGGGGATGTAATGCCAATAAGAAGAAGAAGAAGACTTGTCTTTCCAGTGCAATGTGCAGAAAATAAATTTGTGAGAGCTGATAACTCAAACAATCCAACTGGACTTTAATGCAGCACCGTTCATGGAATAATGCTCAACAATTCCAATTGTAAATTTTATTCGAAGATTGTTTTGCGGGATATATCTGCTATCAATATGTCCCAATGGACCAACCTGTTTTTTCAGTCGAAATCCTTCTACAATTGATTTAGTTTCAAGCTTCAAGTCAGCTGTGATGACATGGTAACTCATGCTGACGACTCTGATCACCTTCCTGTGACGTTTGAAAGCTCACAGGAATTTATAATCCAATCAGCTCTTTTAATTATCATAGAGCTGATTGGATTTAAAACGTATATCGATAGGAATTTTGATGTTGATATTCCTCTTGATACCAAAAGTGATATTGACAATGCTCTCGTATCTTTAATGATTGTCGGACAGAGGCATGCAATCTAAATTGAAATTAAATCCATTTATTATGACGACGATCTTCAGCCACTGATCCGTCTTAAAATGTGAGCAAAACAATACAAAAAACTCGGATCCCGCGTTGAAATTTTCTGAAGATACATTCGAGTAAAGTACAAGTCTAGAAATAAAAACCCATGTCAATCCCAAAATCCGCCTATAAAAACCACGTAAAAAAATCAGTGTGCTACTTTTTTGAAGAAAATTATTACCGTGGACCCCGGTAATATGACCGCTTTTAATCTGAACACTTTTAATTTGAACCCGTTGGTTTGAACTATTCAAATTAAAAATGGTTCAAACGTCATTTAGCACTGGAGATCGAGAGAAGAAAATGAAACATCGTGAAACGGAACGCAGAATCAAAACAAACCACAAAGAGAGCGAGAAACCAGTTTTTTATGCAAATAGAGTAACCAGAAGTTCAAATTAAAATGAACCCGTTAATTTGAATGAGTACCGTTCAAATTATCGGGGTCCACGGTACAACGAACCGGATTGAACCGGAATCAATGAATTAACAGAGAGAAGAATGATAAATTGTGTTCCATAGGATAGCTATCGCATATTTTATGCACAACTTGCCGAATAACACAAATCATTTATCTCCGCATTGACAGTGAACCGTCGGATGAATTTTGACAGGTAAATGAACCTGACAGGCTTGTCCTTCAAGTACTAATATTATTAGTTGGCGAATCAGTTTTATACAACAAATTAAGTGAGGGACCATTTGGGCCTTCTATTCCGTCTGCATATATTATCCGCGTTCCAACCAAATGGCTTTTTATTCATCACTATGTATCGACAGAAACTAACCATGTACAAAATCAACCATTTGGTTTGAACGCGGTCCGGTCAATAAATTGCGAACCAACCCATAGTCCCGCTCCCTCTCTCCCTCTGCCAAATGGTTTCCGTTCTCTACCCTACTTGTGTTTTTGCCTTTCTCGTATACTAAGTATACGGTAAAGGCTGTATATCGCTCCAAAAACAAACTTTTTATAGAAGGCCCGGAGACTATTTATTTATTTATTCAGACTAAGGCCGAAGTGGCCTGTGCGGTATATAAGAGTCTTCTCCATTCGGCTCGGTCCATGGCTACACGTCGCCAAACACACAGTCTACGGAGGGTCCGCAAGTCATCTTCCACCTGATCGATCCACCTTGCCCGCTGCGCACCTCTTCTTGTGCCCTCGGATCGTTGTCAAGAACATTTCACCGGGTTACTGTCCGACATTCTGGCCGTGCCCGGCCCATCGCAGTCGTCCGATTTTCGCGGTGTGAACGATGGATGGTTCTCCCAACACTGATGCAATTCGTGGTTCATTCGCCTCCTCCAGCCTCACCATCTGCACCCACCATAGATGGTGCGCGCACTTTCCTTTCGAAAACTCAAGTGCGTTGGTCCTCCACGAGGCATCATCCAGGTCTCGTGTCCGTGAGGACTCCGGTCTAATTAGCGTTTTGTAGATTGTCAGTTTGGTACGGCGGCTCTATTCGATCGGAGCGTCTTGCGGAGTCCAAAGTACGCGATTTCAGCCACTATGCTCTCAGATTTCTCTGCTGGTGTCATTTCGGCGGTCACCGAGTGAGCCAAATAAATTCTTTCCTCGATTTCGTCACCACCGATGCAAACTCGCGGTGTGGGCTCATTATCTCTCTTGAACCTCTCCTTGTACTTCGTCTTCGACGTGTTGATGACTAGTCCGATCCGTTAGCTTCCCTCTTCAGTCTGATGTAGGCTTCCTCCATCTTCTCAAAGTTACGTGCCATAATCTATGTCGTCGCGAAACCAAATAGCTGGACGGACTTATTGAAAATTGTACCACTCGTGTTAATCCCTGCTCTTCGTATTACCGTGTTCGTGCATTAGCTGCCATAGCTGGTCCCGATCGATTGTATCATATGCGGCTTTGTAGTCGATGAATAGATGATGTGTGGGCACGTTGTATTCGCGGCATTTCTGCGTACTTGGCGAATGGCGAACACCTGGTCCGTAGTGGTACGTTCGCCCATAAACCGCCTGGTACTGCCCACAGACTCCTTGCAGTTGGTGCTGTCGACGGCATAAAATTTGGGAGAGTACTTGTAGGCGGCGTTCGGCAATGTGATTGCGCGGTAGTTGCTACAATCCAGCTTATCGCCCTTTTGTAGATGGGACGACACCTTCCATCCATCCTGCGGCAAAACTTCCTCCTCCAAATCTTGGTAATGACCCAGTGCAGTTCTAGCCAATGCCTCACCACCGTGTTTAAATAGCTCTCTGGTGATTGTCAACAGGGGCTTTGCTTCAAGCCAATCTCCTCCTGGATTTCCTGGAGATCCGGAGCCGGTAGAATTATGTCCTGCGCGTTCTCCCAGGTCCATCACCATACCGCCATCTTCGTCTGCCACATCGCCATTCAGGTGTTCTTCGTGCTGCCGCCACCTTTGGATCACCTCACGCTCGTTCGTAAGAAGGTTCCGTTTGTTCCACACATATCAGGCTGTGGCACGTGGCCCCCGTGAACGTTTAACTTCTCGACTTTCGTGTATGCGCGGTACAGTTAGTTGCTCCTTTCTTCACGGTCTGGATCTTCCTGCTGGCGCTTTTCCTCCGGAAAATCGAGTTTTGTCTGTTCCGCGCCTGTTTATATCGTCCCAGCCAACAAATTGGTCCACATAATAAACTTTATTTCTGTTATGCACTCTTACCGATATAAAATGATTGTATAAAATGCATAGATTCCTCTATGTGAACAAAAGTGGAGGCCATATAGCGTACAAATTAGTGTATGGTACACGAGATATACGACGTATTCGACTTCAATTGATTATATAAACAATCAAGATGTTTTTCTTCAGAGATCGATATGCTCAGTCATACAGTTGCCTAGAACTATTACAACTTTGAAATCTAGAATAGGAAAACAGCATGGTTATATATCAGTCATATTATCAAAAAATTAATTGTTATTGTATACGCAATGAAAAATATTTCTTAGATCAGATCTGAATTAAATCATCATAAATGTTGTGGCTTAATGGATATATCTATATTCTAAACTTAACCTCCAGCTCCCAGTTTCGATGCTCAGGCCTTCTCATTTATATTCTAGGACGCTATCCGTTCCTCCGTTCACACTGTAAATCCATAATTTATACTTATGGTAATATAGAACTACGAATATAATCTGTAACAGACAACGCATTGCACTTTATATACTTTATTTTGATGGTTACATCAAGCAACATATACATTTGACTACAAAATACAATTTCTGTTACCGTTTGAACGATTCCTGAGTTATGAACTGCAATGTTTCCAATCTATGAGAATTGTCATAAAAATCATTTCAAAACACTGCACCATAAATATTTTATTTTTAATATTGCTTATGATACTCCATGATGTTCTGAATTAAAACCTATAAAAAGCTCAGGTATAAGAACTGATAGAAGACATTGGGCTGAATTTCATTTTTTATGTTATAAGAAAATGCCTTACATTGGTACGAGCTTGCATATAACTCACAGAAGTACTGAATTCTAAACTTATCATTGGTGAGGTATCGAAGTTTTTTCTGGAGTGGTAAAATAGGAAGGAACAGGTAGTTTTTCTGATTTAAAATTTTGTTATAATTTCACAAATATAAAGCAGTGTATGGATTAATTCTGCACTTGTTTGAACGGTTCTTGTTTTTATTTTCCATTCAGACTTTCAACAGTTTGCTGAAATATTGGAATGATTTATATAAAGAACAAACGATAACAATAATTTTGTGGAATTTTTATTTCAAGTGTAAAAATCTGGCATAAAGAGGAAAAAATGAATGGGTATGGGATGTCATCTAATAAAAATGAAAGTGGATAAAATCGAGACAGATAAAATCAGGATGTTATAAATCGGTCTGTACTGTATATCTTTTTCGTATCGGTTGGGAGTCCATCTAAGCTATTAATCCTAGTGAGCAACAAGGAGTTCTATATGGACTATTATATCGTACTGTATATCTTTTTCTTAGTGCTAACAGTGGAATTCTGGCAACTTTGTTTGTTCCTGCTCATTTACTGAATGCTCAAAAATAAACAATTAATACGCTCTTTATAACTAACGACAAATAAAAAGTGATATTGTGAAAATCGTGCTAAATCAAAACTCCAAATAGCAGAGGTGAAATATATAATATACATGAAATTTTTATTATAAAGGACTTTATAATCAAGTCTTAAATGCATTATAACTTCAGATGGAATTAAATACAATAGTAGAATTATTCGCATATGTGATTCCGTTTTGAGTTTAAATTGCAATTTATACAACTAATGATATAGATTATAATTTGATCGTTAGTTTACTATATGTGACCTTTGTACAATTTCCATGACTTTCGTTTGATTCATATATGATTGCGATTTGATCTGCGAACATATATGATTTTTTTACATTCATACGATTGCTGGTTTGCTGGGGTGCCTCGTTCGCCCTCGTGCGTGTTGCAGCAATCTCGCCCATGCTGCATTCTTCTCTCCACTAACTGCTCATATTCGCCGTCATACCAGTTGTTTCTCTGATCCGGGCACCGTGCCAAGTGCAGCGGTTTGGTGCTACCAATGGCGGATCGAATATCTCTCAGCCATCTTCAAGAGACGCTGCGCAGCTGCTCTTCCGTGAAGTGCCACTTCCAGCTGCTGCGCTATTCTTGGGCTAGTCTACCGTCTTGTAGCCGCCAATGTTAAGCCGCGGCGTCCGCTTCGACGCGTGTTGTACACCGTCGAGAGTTTTGAGCGCAGGCATACTGCAACGAGGTAGTGGTCGGATTCAATATTCGCACTGCGGAAAGTGCGGACATTCGTGATGTCGGAGAAGAATTTACCGTCGATTAGAACGTGATCGATTTGGTTTTCCGTTTCTTGGTTAGGGTGATCTCCATGTGACCTTGTGGATATTTTGCGGGAAGAAGGTGCTTGAACTACCATTCCGCGGGAGGCTGCGAAGTTTATGCATCGTTGGCCGTTGTCATTCGATACGTGTGCAGACTATCCGGTCCGATGACCGGTCATACATTCCTCCTTCCTACCTGTGCGTTCTGTACTCGATGACGATTTTAACGTCCCGCAGTGGGCATCCATCGTATGTCTGCTCCAGTTGTGCGTAGAACGCTTCTTTCGTCGTCTTGGTCTCCTTCGTGTGGGCAGTGCACGTTGATGATGCTATAGTTGAAGAAACGGCCTTTAATCCTCAGCTTGCATCCTTGCGTTGATTGGCTGCCACCCAATAACGCGTTGGCGCATCTTACCCAGCACTATAGCCGGTTCCCAGCTCGTTGGTGGTGCCACAGCTTGGTAGAGGTAGCCGCTCGATGCCCGCTTTTCCACACTTTCTGTCCTGTCCAGCAAATCTCCTGCAGCGCCAGACGTCGAAGTTGGGGATGTAATTCATCGTAGATCATCCTGTCGCAACCGCGAAACCTACGACTTGCAATTCTGTTCCAAGCTCCAATCGTGAATCCTGTATTCGTCGCCTGGTCTTTGCCGATTATATCGAGTGCATTATCTCTTATATTGTTCGTAAGATTGGTTTTCAGGCGGCTTATGGTGCGCGCAAACCTCCTGTCTGTCGGAGGCCGTCGTGTCAGGTTTAGCGTCCACCACCAGGACTTGGGCTTGTGCGCTGAGCGGCACACGCAGTCGCTTGGTGGGGCCTCTTGCGATACATGCAGCTTTTATAAGAGGTTTAACAGGGCCCACTGTCAAACCCCACCACATCTTAGGCAGGCCCACAACTCGCAGATGGCCTGGGAGGATCGTCAAGCCCTTGGACAGTCCCTGCTGCCCCTGAGAAATACCAACTTTGAGAATAATGTCTCGAAGTTGAATCCCAGTTCGAAACCCTTTTGGAAATTAACGAAAAAACCTCAAAAGCCAATTCCAGCGCTAAAGAGGAAATAAAATTTTATTAAAAATGGCAAAAGGCTCAAAAACGCTCAGCAGTTCGAGTGCCAATATTTTAGTCTATTCTCACTAGTCCAGTTGAGGATCAGGTTAGACGAAGCTAAATTTTGAGATGTTTTATCTGTCAAGAAATTGTCTAAATTTCATAATTAGACTAAAAACAAAATTGAAGCCCGCTTCAAAAACACGCGTCGAACGAGTCTAGCGAGATTAGATTTTTCATGGAAGATACATTCGAGTAAAGTACAAGTCGCCCAAATGAAAACCCATGTCAATCCCAAATCCCCTATAAAACCACGTAAAAATCCAGTATGCATTACTTTTTTGAAAGAAAGTCAATACCAGGAGGAAATCTTCGTTTTATCTCAGTTGCATCGATGTCGTGGCAGCTTCGTCATTCGTGTTTGTTTGATCAGACGCTCGCGATGCAGGCACGAACATCGCAGCATGCTGTCAAACTTCCATACCAATTACCGCCCGATCTTCAATGCAATGATTAATCGAGCGCAAAAATGAATATCTACTGGGCTGAAATAAATATTTTGAATGCGGTTAATTTACCGATAATGATGTTATTTTACTTTATATACAAACAGATGCATATATTTCAGGAAGAGCGGCTTGTAGTCTTAATGGCTACTGCACCTCATACGCAGGAGGTCGTGGTTCAATCCAGGTCCATTCCATTCTCCCTACTTTGTATCTTTCTTTATTTCCATGTTCTAGCAATCTAGAACTGGAAATGAACTTCATACTTTTCATTACTATTCCTCTTCAGCTTGATAATTCTAACAGTAATCTGCTAGAATTAGAAATGAACAGAGCTCGTTTCCTCCATCAATTAGAAATTCCATCAGTTACCTTCTCCTATCTATCATTGGCAGCTCGTTAACCAAGAGCGGACCTCTGCCTCTCCAACCCTAACCTAGAAATTCCAACAAATTCCGCATGAACTCATGACAGTGCAGAGGTATATTCGGCTTGCAGTGGTAGTGATTGCATCATTTCCTCCCTTCCTACATTGAGCACTTCTGACGTGCAGGCCCAGTATGACCCTAGAAGAGATTACCAGTACTTTACATTGAAGATGTTTCTGAGTCCCAAGCAAACATCTGTTGGTTCCCTGTGCAAGAACAGCTGATCTGGTCATAATGGAGTAGCAACTACGAGCAGTCAATCAAGCTCAAGCTCAAGCAAGCTAAACAGATGCATATATTTCAGGAATCTGACTTCAAAATGTTGAATCCATGCACCGCAGTATGAAATGATATTCATATTTTGAGATTTCAATGAATATCAATGTGCCAAGCTGAAGATTCATTTTGACACCGCAAAACAACCTTACCTGAGAGTCGACGCTTGCTGCTGTTTGTGCAATGCCGTCCTATTCTTCGGCATTCAAATTCAGGAAGGACTAGCAACTTGATTGTGTGTTGGATGTCAGCTGTTTGAGTGTAGTTGAACTGACTTTTTCTGTCCCTGTCAATACGACGAAACCGGATTGAACCGCGGAATCAATAAATTAACAGAGAGAAGAATGATAAATTTGTGTTCCATATGGATGCTATCATATATCTTCACACAAACTTGCAGAAAATATAAACAAATCATTTATTCCGCATTTACAGTGAACCGTCGGATGATACTGACAGGTAAATGAACCTGACAGACTTGTCCTTTCTCACACAATTCCAAGTAGGGGCAGGACATTGGAGCACTATTCCGTCTGCACCATTACTGACCGCTTCACAAATGGCTTGATTTTTTATTCATCACTATAAATATCGACAGAAACTAACCATGTACAAAAATCAAGCCATTTGGTTTGAACGCGGTCGAGTTATTAAGGTTGCAGACGGGAATAGGGGGTGCTGCCCAAATGGTCTCGCTCCCTACTCCTACTCCCTGCTGCCCAAATGGTCCCGTTCTCTACCCTACTTGTGTTTTTGCCTTTCTCGTATACTAAGTATACGGTAAAGCTATATATCCTCAAAAACAAACTTTTATGAAGGCCCGGAGACCCTTAGTGTTATATACATCGACTCAGCTCGACGAATTGAGGTGATGTCTGTGTGTGTGTATATGTGTGTGCGTCTGTGCGCCCACCCAAAAATGTCACCATTTTTGGGTACTTAACCGATTTACTCACTTAAGTTGCATTCGACAGAGATCTCTGCCATTGTCGGATCTATGGGCTCAAGGTATGTCAAAATACTATTTTTATAATGCACGAGAAAGGCACCATTACCGCTAGGTGGATTAATCAGGGTTTTTTAACTTGTAACTTGTACCTTGTAGGTAATATTATTAGTCTGATTATGCTACAGGGCCCAGGGTGTCAAAACTCTTTGTTTGCAGATGACTTTGGGCCTTTCAATAAAGCAGAACTTCAGTGTCATTGTAATAGATTGCAAAAAGTTTGGATATTTCTCCACTTACTTGCGAAAATGAAAAATTTCCCGAATGCTTCAAAAGTTCAGCCTAAAATTTTCCCATAAGCCGAAGCTTCTTATTTGAAACTTCCATGACACTATTGTCTTTATGAATGAAGGTTCCAATTATTCGGTCTAGCAAGCTAAATAGAGACTTCCTGAATCAAAAATTAACTTTTAAAGAAGTCACATTGAAGGCGCTTGGCCAAATGTTACAAATATATTAAGTATTTAAATCCACTTATAAACAGAAAATCAAAACTTTGTTCAAGAACAAGCTTTTGATTTACCATTTAGAGCTATGTTGTATGCTGTGCCAATGTGGACTAGTTGCTGGAGGAGGATTCAAATTAAATTTTTGAAAATAATTCTGATTTGCCTCGCTGGTATGGTACCAATAGACTTCATAGAATTTCTAATATTGAAGACATTGCACAATATGTCCACAAAATAATTTCCAATTTTAGACAAAAATCGTTGCAATCTTCTGACGGCTGATTCTCTGTACCATATTAATTAGGTTAATTTTAGTTTAAGTTGAAAACATTGTAATTCCTACAAGGTTCAATTCAACCAGAGGAAAAATCCTAACTGCCAGAGGCAATTGAAATGTATTAATAATAACTAAAAATGTAACATAGCAAATAAGGATGATAGTGTTAGGAAACACGGAACATCTAGTCTAGGAGATGAGTATGTATTAGATAATTGGGTCCTAAAGCCCTGCCTCGTTTATGGTTGCAAACGATAGTGCATCGATCAAGATTACTTGAACGATGTTTTGAAAATCCTGGTAAAGTCTAAATTAATAAAATAATATTTTTGTGATTAAGACATTTTGAGGCAAATTTTGGGCTGTGCAACATTTCAGAAAGATCAACCATCAGCCCGAAGTCAGGCCCATATAAACGAATCAAACGTTGAGTCGTGCCTGCGGTATTCGCTAATGCGTTTGAATCATATTATTCGTAAGATCCAAACTAAAGACCGAATGCCGAGGAAGCATTTTTATCTATTTCAAATATTCTAAATTAAACAATACTCCTTTCGATTTTGGTCAAAATAAAACTGACGCGTTCAGGATGATTAACTCATCGTTTCCTGAAGAAAATCGAAAATCGATTCACTTCATTTTGGACCCAATTAGCAAATAAAATTAGTAAAGCCTAGAATCATAGTAGACAATTTATTTTGCGGTCCAAAGGAAAAAAAGGTAACAAGAACAAGTAAAGGAGGTTTTCCCCAGTCATTGGTTTTCCTCCATCACGGAGTGGAAACACCAGTTCCATAAACAGAATACCTAATTCTGGAAGGTAACTTACCAGGCGTGATTCCCAGAGCGTATTCACGTGGTGAGTGTTTCAGAGATACTGATTTTTGAAAAAAAAAAAATGTTTGAGGTTGTATACAAGACACAACCGCTCGACGTAAACTACGTAAAATCAAATATAGTACATAGACCGAATTATTCCGCTCTTATAGAAGAGAGAGGAACTATCCCGCCACTTACCCCAGATTGCTTGCATCTCCCACTTTGTGAGGGAGTAGACAGTGGAACAGCTGGAATACCCCTTCCATACACCCCAGTTGAACAATTATGCATCCACCGAAAAGTAGGCATTTACCAAGGTTGAAACGGCTCTATATATGGATGCAGATATAGTGAAGAACTAAAATTTTCAATAGTTTAGCGTTGATACTCAAAAAGTTTTAATATACTGGCAAATTGGTGGAGAGTTTGCAAATCGATTGATATATAAATCTTTAAATTCATTGAAGATAAAGGACCTAAATGTTACAAATCGACATGATTTTCGTGACGTTCCCCAATTTGAAATTTTCATTTTACACCCCTTCCCCTTGGAACGTAGTTTACGTCAAAATATTTATCTTAGAGACACACGTGACATCCTCGGTACAACTGTTGTATACAATGAGAAAGACAAAAAGCAGATCTCCAACTCCAACTCTCACAAGTTCTTTAAAACATTAAATTTAAAACATTAAATACAAAAAATTAGCGGAACCTCCTTTTAACCCTTTCCTTCCTATGGTAGCTGTACTGCCCATGATCGCATATTTGTAACATTTGCATTTTGTGATTTTTTTGTTATGCTAAAGGCAGCCAAATTGTTAGTCTTTGAGTGACTAATTGAAAGAGAAAGTTTGTTCTAGAAGAACAGAAAAAACTATAAAGTTGTTTTGTAACATTGAGCAGATGACCAGCATAACATGATAACATTGTACAATTAGGCCGACCGTTATCCATATTCCATATTACCAGGTTAGCGCGTAATAATTCGCAACGTTTGGAAACGTACAGCTGATGCGAATATATTCAGAGGAAAGTGAATCCAACATCAAAACAACAGCAAGAGTTATGGAAAATATGGAAATCACTTTGAAACCTGGTACTAGTAAGCCGCGGTCCAGAACTTTGATGGCACTACTAGAACTATCAGAACAATTAATTGCAGATAAGTTTAACGAATATTTTTAGTCAGCAGTGTTTCATCTGATATCATCCTATTGAGTTGATGAACCCGACGAAATACGACAACCGATCATTAAACTGTAGATTTGAAGACTTTCACCCAATAACATTGGAAGAATTAAGGAATATTTGCTTCTGATGGGAGAAAAACGTGGTGTAGATAACGTAAATGCAAAAGTGATACAAGACTCTTTGATGTGCATCGGAACAGCTTGGGACCTAATTAATGAATCTCTACACAAACTGGGCACGTGCCACAAAGTTTGGAAGAATCCCTGTGATTCCTATACAAAAATTGCTGGAACGATTAGATCGAAGAGTTTGGTCCCATCAACATGTTGCACATAGAAAATATTTAGAACTTGTTATAAAAGGCCAGCTGCTAGAGTATTTAAATAATAATAACTTGCTCATACCGGAACAATCGGGATATCCGAGAGGTCATTCTTGTGAAACCATTGAACTTGAGCGTGCTAAATGGAAAGAAAAGTAGAGCAAAAGATACGTTGTTGCGGTGTTCTTGGATCTAAAACACGCTTTTGAAACAATTTCTCGGCCTTATTGGTGAAACAATTCAGCTACTTGAATTTCGGTTCTGCTTACAAATGGTTGAAAGCTATTTGGTGAAGCAGAACTCAACAGTACTCTTTTAACTGATTGTGTATCAAGTCCGTGGAGAACACGCTCGGCGTGCCACAGGGAAGTGTATGGGGCCTATCTTTATTCATTATGTGCACATGAAATGACTGCATGCGACGGAAGTCTTGGAATTTTGTGATATAAATCTTTTGCTGATGACACCATGCTGTTCATTGCAGCTAAAAACCTAGAAGGGGCCAGTTGCACACTTAAACGGTTTGCATTCTCTAAGTAGATGGTTGAAATATAAACAGTTAAAATTGAACATAAGTAAAAGGCTAAGTTCATATAATTTCGATGAGACCGAATAAGTGAAAATTCTCTATATTTACTGATGGATGATGAGGGCATGATCTGACGTACGGGGAGATTAAATATCTTGGCGTGATTGATGATGACAAGCTAATATTGACAAACATATTGACAATGTTATCAAGAAAGATTGCCAAAGAAGTATGGAATTCTTTTGCCGATTAAAACACGATTTAACCATTGCTAGTAAATATTGTTGTATAAATCAATCATCTCTCTCATCTGGTTTGCTTAAATCCATCTATTCTTGGCTAACGGTACACAAATATCGGGAATTACAGCGTTTTGCAAAATAAATAATGCGCCTTGATTTTGAATTAATGGTTCCTTCCTCCTTTTTGTTAGACGCCTTGCAGTGGCCTATCGTGACTTAACACTTTTATTTGACTGACTGGTGTTCATTTTAAGTAATTAATGGTTTGCCCTCGATATTTGTGTGATCAATTGAAGAGAACATACATAGATATATATCGAAACTTGGTTGATGTAAGAACACCTTTCTTTTTGCATGGTGCTTCACATGAATTCATTTCTACAAAGGTTAAAACGTATTCAATTCGATGCACACACATCAAACGTGCGGCGAACACTAGCACAGTTCAAGACAATGTATTTCACGTCAAAGCTGCACTTTGAACAGCTACTCGAATTGATTTTGGCATTAACTAATTTAAGTTTTGACGAAGTTTTACCCAACGGATCTTTTGTGTGTTTTATTTTAATTTTTATTTATTGTTTTTGGGCATTAACATTACAACGATCGCCTCGATGATGATGATGGATTTTTTACTTTCTTGACAGTCAATTATTAATTTAACTTTTCTTTGTGTAGTCTACAAGAGTTTGAGCCTCGCGCGCGTGCACTGGTATAAATTATTTCAAATTTAATTTTCATTGCCACATTTGATCTGTTTGAATGATTAGGAGTGAATGACTTTTGTATGAGTTACTGCTGAAAAGAGTTTTGAATGTTCATATAGCTATCCAGTAGATTGTTTCGCGGTTAAACTGAAACTTTTGATATCGACGGGCAATTATCACAAGTGTTGATGCCTACTGTATTGTCGAGAATCCATGAATCTTTATAGATACATATAAGTTGTTGAGCGAAAATTGACATACGCGATTCCTGGTGAAACTTTTGAAATCTGTGGGGAGAAGGTATCACAAGTTTGCATTTTCATAGAGCTATGTATCACTACTGATGATTTTAGCAAGATTGCAGTTTTGGAAAGATCAGTTTTTAAATATATATTTTGCTGTATAGTGATGTAAAATATTCAAATTTATATCTGTGATAAGAAATCGGATCGTTTTCTCTTTGGAAATCGATTAAATGCATATCAATTAATTATCTTAAAGATAACTCGTCTAGCTCAAACTCCTTGTGGGGTATGTGGCGGAAGCCATCATCATCATCATATTCCTCGAGCAAAAATTTCGCAATTAATTTGCCTCAAATAACCAAGTAATGTAAATGACGCTATGGAAGATTTCAACTGATAAAAGTTTTTCTGTAATTTTGGCGATTTTTAGAAAAGTGAATTGGAATTTCATACTGATGCATATCACAAACTTAAATGTTCCATTTCTCCGATGCCTACTTATGTCGATTGTTACAATTATGTGATCATAGGCAGTAGTAGAACTCCATCAAATTTTGCACCTTTCAACATTCATCGAATTATTTCAACAACAAAAGGCAGTATTTGGCACAACTTTATGGTTTCATTAGATTGCTAATATAATCAATTTTGAGTAAAAATAGTAAAACTATTGAAAACTATCAAGTAACTATTTTACAATCAAAAACTTTTTTTTTCGTTTTTCACAAATTTTAGCCATGCCGAATAACTTTTGTTCTAGCATTTTTTTCATAGGTGATTCCTTCCTATTGAAATCTTTGGAAAAGGCGTGGAAAGGGAGGGTTAATCACAATGTTGAGTCTTCCCATTTAAAAAATTATTTTATACGAAGTGTATTTTGTTACGGAACAGGAACGACTTCTGCAATTACTTACGGTCATTATGTTCAAACACAACTTTTGAACAGCATTACCGCAGTATCCCCACATTCATACGGTGCAAAAGCCGGTAATAATGAAGCGATGATATGTATTTACTCGTGGAAGCGATGTTGCGGCCGCCTGGAATCATGAAGTTACTGTTCGCGTTTGGATGAATGAGAACCGACCGGCGAAAATATGGTTCTGATTTCTGGATGCATCATGCGCGAACTATTTTTAGGGGATGAATTCCCGGCCGTCGACGCGAACAAGAAATTCGCCGGAAGGTGTGTATATTCGACGGGACTCTATCAACGAAACCAGTTTCTGTCTGCCGGTCGTGGCGTTCGGTCATGTCTTGGTTGCCTGGCTCTCGCGAAGGTGCAGGCTGTTTGCGATAAGCGCATACTGTAGTGTCGGTGGCCCGTTTCAAGGGGTTTGAGAGCAATACGTAACTAC